>NW_018252195.1:96336-104163 GCF_001263595.1 Phalaenopsis equestris | reverse complement strand
CGGCGGTCTCCCCCCTCCCCCGCCGCCGTTCCCCTTCAACTTCCACCTCCTCGAATTCACCCTCATTTCCGCTCAAGACCTCTTCCCTTCTTCCCGATCCATGCGCACCTACGCCGTCGCTTGGCTCCACCCCGACCACCGTCTCCGCACCCGCCTTGACGCTGTCGGCCACACCGATCCCACCTGGAACGACAAGTTCGTCTTCCGAATCGACGACTCCACTCTCCGCTCCGACACCTCCGCCATCCATGTCGACATCTACGCCTCGCGCCCACGCTATCTTCTCGGACGCGACACTTTGCTCGGCACCTCTCGCGCTATTCTCAGCACTCTCCGCCCCTCCCCTGCCACCAGCTTCGTCGCCCTGCAAATCCGCCGTCCCGCCTCTCTCCGCCCGCAAGGCATTCTCAACATCGGCGTCGCTCTCATCGACGCTTATGTCCGAAGTCTCCCCATCTACGCCGATCTCGGCGCTTCTGCTTTTGCTTACCACGACCTTATGACCAAGCCTGCTAAAAAAGTCAATAAAGCTTCGTTCTTGCCGCCGCAGCAGGGCGAGGTGGTGTTGGATAGAAACGGGTCGGTGGGCGGGATGGGGGAGAAGGAGAGGGTGGCGTTGGAGAAGAAGTTGAAGAAGTGGCGGTCGGAGATTCCGGCGATGGATGCTAAGGAGGCTGAAGCGACAAACGAGGAGGGGAGTTCGAGAGGAAAGCAGAAGAGAGCTCGGGGGATGTCATGCTTCAGTATCGCAGGTCAGTACGCGGATGAGATCGAGGAGGAAGAAGATAGCGCCCGCGCTAGTAGCCGGAGTAGCAGTAGCCGCCGCCGGTGAGATTAGAGTTTCCGTTCTGTTTCGGCAGGGGGGGAATTGAATTTATTCAAATTTTGCTTGTATGGGGGGATTTTTGGATGGAAATTTATTAATTATTAATTAATGATTTTTTTTGTGATGGTGAACAAATAGGATATCAATTTTTGGGGTGTAATTCATAATAAAATATAGTTTAAAATAATAAATAATAAAAAAAAGTATGTTGAAGCACATAGTAGAATATTTAAAGTATATAATGTTGTAGTGCATCTAGTAGTTGCATGAAAAGTCAAGCCCAAAGCTAAATTGTGAGTTCACAAGTTGTTAACTTAGTTTTTCGATGTGCCCGAGTTGGTTATTGGGGAGGCTCATATCATTAGCTAGCTCGCGAGTACGAGTATTCATGATAGATAGATTGATGGGGTCATATCTTCTTCAAGATTCATTGAGTTGATAATTTGATAATCCTAATGGATTTATGGGTCATGCCTAAGCTACATGTGGTTGAACGTACAATTTTCATGCAAGAAAATAGAAGTAAAACTTTTTAAATAGAGGTTTTAATACTTAGTTTAACAATCTTAGATTTGTTGTATTAGCATTTCATTTTCGTCATTGCTATCATTATTTTTTTTCCATTATAAATAATATTTAAAAATAAATTATTCATTTGTGATTCAATTTTACAACATACATTAATTTTATGGGCTATTAGTGATAGACTTCTAGTAAACTTTGGCAAATTTTTATGAAGTTATAATGAAATTCTATTAAAATGCGTTTAGTATACATTCTTGAGTTTCATAAAAAAATTTCTCCCAAAAGTTTTTGGGAAAATTAGCCAAAACTGAAATATTTAGGAGGTCTTTTGGTTGTACTATATATGAAATACAATTTTTCTAAAAGTTTTGTTGTTTAACATAGTGAAGGGTAAATACAATGTTAAATTCACAACTCTCTACTTTTGCAGGAAGTCAAAACACTCCAAAATCCAGCAAAAACCAACATGAACGTAGCTGAGAATTTTGCGAAGAAGCGTAATGTTGGATTTTCGCCAAGCCTCGCATTTTGCCACTGGTTTTCTTCGAAGCAAGGTTGGGGTGTGTGGAGGTAGGACTGCATAATTCTCCACACTCACTCATGTCATCGATATCCTTTTGTTGAGCTCTCCATGGCAACAAATTTACAATTATAGCTTGACTCAATCTTCACCGAACATGTCAACTTCTTCTGTTTTAGCCAAGATCACCCCGGAAATCATTTAAACCTATCAACTATGAACATTCACTAACTTTGACACCTCCTTTTCCCTTTTAATTTAAATTATATGGAGTTTTTTTTTCTTTTTTTTTTTGAAAAATAATTATTATCGCACGTAGTCCGTGTACAACAATGTTGTGCATCAGTGTACATCAATGATATACATGGAATCCGTACACAATATTCTCTCATTTTTGGAGATATTGAGGTCACCTTCCATTTGCCTTCAGGCTTATTTCAAGGGTATGGGTTTTTTTTTTATGATTCATTTTTTTTTATTTGATTTTTAAAGGATTGGGATCTTAATTATTGTTGACATAAGTGAATGTTTAAATGTATGTCGAAATCAATAGGAAAGGTAATAAGTTTTTTTCATTTTGGTCATCTGTTACTATATCAAATACTTTTACTCTGAACTTGTATTAATGTCGGCATGCTTGAGCTTCATTTCTTGATTGATCCTAAATGGTTATGCTTGTAGTAATCCCATTTCATTAGGAGGGATAAGAAAGCCATGGGAGAATGCAAGTTCAGAATAAGGGTTTTAATAAGTATCATGTTGAGTTTTAATATAAATATTTAAAGACATCTTAGATTCAATTGTATATGGCAATTTATTCAGATATATATATATATATATATATGAACTTTTTCTTACATATGCTACCAAGATGGTGGGGTTTTTGCGAGTAGATGAAGATTGATCATATAATTTGGATGAGTTTGAGGATAAAGTAGGGTCAAACCCTAAATCAATCTGTTTTTCGTGGATTTATTGCTAACATTATTGTATTAGATTTGATAAGAAAGATGAAAGTACTAGCTTGAGCGGAATTATAACATCAAACATATTTGAATAAACTCTAATTTGGCCTAGATTTTGATTGCATTAATATGAAGCAAATGAGGAAGCTTTTCTTAAGGTTATGAAACCACATTCACACATGAAGGTTATTTGTAAACATAGTCAATGTAAGGATTGAAGAACAAATTGTCTTGTTACTATATACACTAATGAACAATATTCGTAATCTATCATTTAATTAAACTTTCAATGATATGAAAATATTGCCAATAAGCAATTTAATGCTAGATTAAAACCTATAGAAGAATTATGACATGAAAAGATTTTGTCACTATTGCTACTAACTCTTTTTGGAATACAATTAGATAATAGGTTCATGCCCTTTTTTTCTTTGGTATAATAGATCTCAAGTTTTAAAGTGTTCTCTTACTTTAGTCCTCTTCCCAATATAATTTATGAGAAAATAATATTGTGTTGGCATTTTTTATGGAACATATGTTAAAGCTAGGTTCTAAAGAGCACGAATTTGAATTTAAAAGAAGAACAATCATACTTTATAAAAAAATGCATTGGTAGCTATAGACTTTGATTTGAAATTCATGTATATTATAGCTGATTGAGAAGATTCAACATAAGACATCATTTTCATTAGAATTACATTTGAATGACATAACGGCTCATGTGTAATAAAAGTAGTTATGGTACTTCAAAATAATGAAACTAACACCATTATTAAAAGTAAACATTATTTAGCGCACAAAATCCTTTTTAGTTCATGGTTGTTCAGATGGGTGTCGTCTGATGCTTAAGATGATCAGTTGGTTGAAGAATCTAGCCGACCGACCGAGGATCGGTTTGCTAGAGAGATGATCATTTGTTGTTTTGCCTGACTAAATGAGACTAGCTATTTGAAACTTGTTGGTAAGGATGCTTGCCGAAGGGGAGATGTCCGACTGTGGAGATGTCAGATAGCTAAAATAAAGTGAGTTGGCCGGTTGAATGAGGCTGGTCGCCTGATGCTTGATGATCGAGCGACTGATGGGCAACTAAAGTGAGGCGGTTGATCGATTGAGGCCAGCCGAAGAGAGTAAACTTATGGCCAATCGACTGAGGGCCAACCAAGTATCACATGCTAGGGGAATGCCAGAGGGGACCTGGTCTTTTGCTTGTGCGAATTAGTTTTGTTATGGCAAGACTTAGCATCATTTTCTGGCTATACATAAATACCCCGTGTTTTTTTTATTTCTTGGAGGCAAAGGTGCGAAAAAAGTATGAAAAACTCATAAGTACGCAAAATTTTATAAGTCTTTAGTTTTTTTCTTGATGAGTGGATGTTTTTAGAATTTTATTGGTCGAGTGAATGATTTTAGAGATGGTCCTTTGTTTACTCATCCTGGAGGAGAGTCTTTGTTTTGCTCGTTCTAGAGGAGAGTCTTTGTATGCTCGTCACGATGGGGAGTCTTTGTTTGCTCATCCCAGAGGAAAGTCTTTGTTTGCTCGTCCCAAAGGAGAGTGTTAGAGTTGTACACTCTGCGGAGCTTGTCGCTGTCGGATGCTAATATTATAATTTGGATGCTGGACGATCGTTTATGCATCTTTCGCGAAGCTTGTCACTGTTGGGTGTCGATACGTCCCATAGACCTCTAACAATCGTTAGACATCCCTCGCTGAGCTTGTAGTTGTCAGATGCTAACTGTATAATTTGGGTGCAAGACAATCATTTATACACCCCTCGCGGAGCTTTTTGCAGTCAAGTGCCAATACTACCTATAGGCCTTTGACGATCTTTAGACATCTCTCGTGGAGCTTGTCGTTGTCAAGTGTTAACTTTATCATTTGGGTGTGGAACGATCGTTTACGCACCCCTCGTGGAGCTTATCGCTTTCGAGTGCTGATACGTCCCATATATCCTTATCACCGATCAGATGATATTGGTGTCATTGTCGGTGTTTTGTTATTGTTATGGTATGACTCATATACCATATATGGACAAACGCTGGATCGAAGCGGAGCGGAAGAATCTGTCCAAATTGAAAAGTTACGTGGGTTGGGGTGCGGGGGTAAAGCCCCGCGGTATGGTACAGGGGTAATGTTGTAATTACGTATTGTGCCTAGGTTTCTTCCTGGGGTTATAAATAGGCATTTTAGTAACCCCATGAGGTATCTCTCTATTCTGTAACATCTTTTTTGAATATTGAAAGGAACTTGCCGCTCTGCTCCCGAGGATGTAGGCATCTTTGACGAACCTCGTTAAATCTCTGTGTTCTTCTGGATTTGTGTCGTTACTGTTTTTTCTTCGCCCTAATTTTCTTAACAAGTGGTATCAGAGCCAAGGTTCGAGGGCAAGGAAGAAATTTCGTCGGCGCGAGGAAGAAGATTTGGCGGCGCGCCAGAGGAGTTCCGCGAGGGAAGTTTGGC
Organism: Phalaenopsis equestris; assembly: GCF_001263595.1. Classification (NCBI taxonomy): domain Eukaryota; kingdom Viridiplantae; phylum Streptophyta; class Magnoliopsida; order Asparagales; family Orchidaceae; genus Phalaenopsis; species Phalaenopsis equestris. The sequence continues at coordinate 98,869 of NW_018252195.1, read as the reverse complement.
CAACAAGCGAGATTTGAGAATGGCGGATCTTACAGGACGCAGGTTTTCGCGCGAAGGGTAGAAGTTTCACGTGAAGGGGTTTTCGGATCTGGCCTAGATCTGCGAATCGGCTAACTGGAGGTTGTGAATCACGGCTTTCAACAAGGTTGGCGGGCGTTCTGTACGGAGGCCGGCGTTCTGTGAAGAAGGCGTTCGCGTGTTTAGAAGGATCGAGGCACGCGAGGAGCACCAAATTTCGCGGGAAACAGAGGAACGTCGAGAGAAAAGTAGATTCGTTTATGCTAGAAGGAATATTCCTGCGCTGCTGGCTGTCCGCTGAGAAGATCAGATTCAGGAAAGAATTTCTTGCGGTGTTAATTATTCCTGCGGTGTTAATTAAGGTGTTAATTAAGAAGGAATTTCTTGTGGAGTTAATTAAGAAGGAAATTATTTGTTACTGGGAAAAGCTAATAGAGCAAAGTTTAACTAAGGAAATTCCTTAATTAAGCTCCAGAAGGAAAGTTTTAATCAAGGGTTGCAGGTGGAGGAAACAGAAGGCGCAGGAAATAGGAGGAATCCGAAAATTGAAAGGGAAGGCTTCCAAATTTGATTCTTTGCTGGAGAGGAATATTCCCTCACAAATTTCGCTTGAATTGCAAAATTGCCTTTACTGTTGTTGCGGAGAGCAAGAAGGAAGGTTTCCATGAGAATTTTCTTGCCTGGAATATAGGTTCCAAATTAAATTCTAAAAATTCTGTTGGAGCGGAATTGGAAATTGGAATCGGAAAGCTCGAGGCAGAATTGGAAGATCGCGATCAGCATCTAATTTCATTCAGCGGAGAGAGGCTAGAGGTTCCGGAGAAAGAAGGAAAGTTTTTTTTTTTTTGAAATTTTTTAATTAAAGTTAATATTTTAATTAAGGGAGTCTTGATTAAGGAAGTTTAATTAAGAATATATTTCATTTTTTTTCTCTTTTCAAAAAAAAGGAGGTTCTAAGCAAGAATTTTTTGCTGAGAAATTTTTTGCAGAAAGTTTCGTTGCAGGTTTAATTTTCAGATGACTTTTTCTGGTGCAAAATTTGAGGTGGTGAAGTTCGAAGGAACTGATAACTTCGGATTGTGGCAAACGAGGGTGAAAGATCTGTTGGCACAACAGGGGATCTTGAAGGCTTTGCGGGCAGTAAAACCAGATGTCATGGAAGATGAAGATTGAGAAGAATTGCAGCAGCGAGCGGCATCGACGATACGACTATGCCTAGCAGATGAGGTTATGTATCACGTGATGAATTTAAAATCTCCAGGAGAAATTTGGAAGAAATTGGAAACTCAATTTATGGCTAAATCTCTGACGAATAAGTTGTATCTGAAACAAAAGTTGTATGGGCTGAAGATGCAGGAAGATTCTGATCTGGCGCAACATGTTAATGACTTCAATCAAATAATCACAGACCTATCACGACTTGATGTGAGTATTGAGGATGAATATCGAGCGATGATTTTATTGTGTTCATTGCCCTCTTCCTATGAACACCTGGGGGCTATGAACACCTGGTGACTACTCTGACATATGAGAAAGAAACTATCAAAGTGGATGAGATTACTGCAGTGTTGTTGGCTCGCAACCAGCGGAAGCAGAATGCAGGGGGAAGCTCTCACGGTGACAGTTTATATGTGAAGAGTAAGCAGGATCGTGAAAGAATGAAAGAGAAGAAGGGATCTAGAAGGCGAAATTCCAGATCGAAGTCTAGAGGCAAAAAAGAAATTCATTGCTACAAGTGCAAGGAGCCAGGTCATATGAAGCGAGATTGTCCAAAGCTGAAGAAACAGAATGGGGAGAAAGGTGATACTTCATCGAAGTCTGTAAATGTGGTGCAAAATGAAAATTCAGATTGCAGTGATGGCGATATGCTCTCAGTTTCATCAACTCAGTTCACGGATGTATGGATTCTTGATTCAGGGTGCTCTTATCACATAACACCTAACAGGGAGTGGTTTACTTCATACAGGTCAACTAATTCTGGCTCAGTCTATTTGGGTGATGATAGATGCTGCAATATAGTTGGTATTTGAGAAGTCAGAATTCAGATGTATGATGGAACTGTTAGAACGTTATGCGATGTCAGACATATTCCAGATTTGAAGAAGAATTTGATTTCTTTGGGCACTCTACACAGAAATGGTTTTATTCCTAAGGCTGATGAGGATAGTGAAACCATCAGAATTGTTAAGGGTGCACTGACGGTGATGAAAGGAAAGTTGACTGCAGTTAATATCTACAGACTGTTAGGAAGTACAGTTGTAGGTGGAGTTCATTCTGTGGAGTCAGATAATGACAGTACAAAGCTATGACATATGCGTATGGGTCATCTCAGTGAGCGCGGGATAGCACAATTGCATAGAAGAAATCTGTTGCATGGGGTTAAAAGCTGCAAGCTCGATCTTTGTAAGTTCTGTATTCTTGGAAAACAGACTAGAGTCAGTTTTATGACTGGAAAGCACAAAACTGAAGGAATTCTTGATTATGTGCATTCTGATGTATGGGGCCCTACCAGGGA
>NW_018252195.1:93740-95040 GCF_001263595.1 Phalaenopsis equestris | reverse complement strand
TGGTGATTTAGAGGAGCAGATTTACATGGAGCAACTAGAACAACAGTTCCAGTTCATATGCAGTGCAGATGGATTTAAAACAACAACCAGTAGCTTCTGAGAGAGGTCAAAATTCAAATCCAGCACTTTGTGATTCTATTCCAGATGATCTGCATAATTACAATCTAGCCAGAGATAGACAGAGACGCACCAATGTAAGGCCTCCTAGCAGAGTGAGTTATGAGACTTAGTCTCATGTGCACTTCTCATCAGCAGCGATGATCCAACCACTTTTCAAGGAGCTATCACTAGCCAGGAGAAAGAAAAATGGGTGGGTGCAATGGTTGAGGAGATGGAGTGTTTGCAGAAAAATCGCACTTGGGAGCTAGTTCAGCTTCCAGAGGGAAAGAAGGCTATTGGGTGCAAATGGGTCTACAAAAGGAAACCAGCAGTATCAGAAAAAGAAGGGGAAAAGTTCAAGGCTCGACTGATTGCAAAGAGATTTTCGCAGCAGAAGGGAATAGATTATGATGAAATCTTTTCTCCTGTGGTCAGACATACTTCAATCAGGGCAGTGCTTGCATTAGTAGCAATTTGGGATTTGCATTTGGAGCAGATGGATGTTAAAACTGCTTTCTTGCATGGTGATTTGGAGGAGCAGATTTACATGAAGCAGCCAGAAGGGTTCACTCAACCTGGACAGGAGCATCTGGTTTGCAGGTTAAAGAAATCGTTGTATGGGTTGAAACAGTCTCCAAGACAATGGTACAAGCGATTTGACTCCTACATGATGCAGATTGGCTACAGGCGATGTGAGTATGATTGTTGTGTTACTGTATGCTGATGATATACTGATTGCTGCAAAGAATATGAATGATGTTCGTGGTTTGAAAGCTTTATTGAGCCAGGAATTTGACATGAAAGACTTGGGTCCTACGAAAAAAATTCTTGGAATGGAGATTCATCGAGACAGAGGCTCAAGACGATTATGTCTATCTCAACGAGGTTATGTTGAGAAAGTGCTGGAAAGGTTTGAGATGAGCAATGCAAAGCCTGTGAGCACTCCTTTGGCAAATCATTTTAAGTTTTCTTCAGAACAGTGTCCTAAAACTGATACAAAAATTGAAGACATGACAAAGGTTCCATATGCCAGTGCAGTTGGCTGCTTGATGTATGCTATGGTATGTACTCGTCCTGATTTGGCTCATGTTGTTAGTCAAGTCTGCAAATACATGATTAAACCTGGAAGGCGACATTGGGAAACAATCAAATGGATTTTCAGGTATTTGAAGGGTACTGTAGGACATGAAATTATTTTTGG
>NW_018252195.1:80676-93561 GCF_001263595.1 Phalaenopsis equestris | reverse complement strand
CAGTAGCTGAAGTTGCTAAAGAAGCCTTATGGCTTGCTGGGCTAGTAAAAGAACTGGGCATTGAGCAAGGTGGAGTTCAGTTGCATTGTGACAGTCAGAGTGCTATTTATCTGGCTAAGATCCAGGTGTACCATGCGAGAACTAAGCACATTGATGTCAGATATCACAAGATCAGAGAGTTGATTGCTTCTGGGGAGATACCGTTGCAGAAGGTTCATACTCATGAGATTGCAGCTGATATGTTGACCAAGCCAATTACTATCAACAAGTTCTTGCATTGCTTGGACTTGTTGAATGTTTGCAGTTGCTAGAGAAGCATGGTGGCCCAACCCACGGTGGTGCAAGTGTAACTCCCAGGTATTTTTCTCCTAAGGGGCTGGATATTCGCCAAGGTGGAGATTTGTTATGGTACGACTCATATACCATATAGGGACAGACGCTGGATCGAAGCGGAGCGGAGCGGAAGAATCTGTCCAAACTGGAAAGTTACATGGGTTGGGGTGCGGGGGCAAAGCCCCGCGGTATGGTACAGGGGTAATGTTGTAATTACGTATTGTGTCTAAGTTTACTCCTGGGGTTATAAATAGGCATGTTAGTAACCCCATGAGGTATCTCTCTATTCTGTAACCTCTTTTCTGAATATTGAAAGGAACTCGCCGCTCTGCTCCCGAGGACGTAGACATCTTTGCCGAACCTCGTTAAATCTCTGTGTTCTTCTGGATTTGTGTCGTTACTGTTTTTCTTCGCCCTAATTTTCTCAACAGTTATGCCTTCCAACCGATAGGACGCTCTTGGCGACATTGTCGATTTCTTCACCTAAGTTTGAGTTCCCCGAGTGTCTAGCGGTCACCTCTAAGAGATGGTAGGCAGGAATCCCTGTTGGAGAGAGAGGTAACTTCCAAAACAAAATGAACAATATTAAATTGTTAAAAGAGAATTGTATGATCTTAACGTAGATCCCGCTAAATTTGTAAAAAATGTGGATGCTGGAATTGATAGATTGGCGAAGATAGATATACCCTATGAAGCTTCGATTTGTGATGACTTCTCATAAATAAATCTCATAGATCATGAAAGGATTCAACAAAAATCCTTCCAATAAGTATAAGGAAAAAGAGATGAGCATATCCTTCACATCAATGAAGAGAACTACAAAATCGGTAAAATAAAAACCAATCCTTTGTGGGCTTTGCGCTATTTCAGAATGGTTTAGGACAATCTTCTAGACATAAAACAGAAAAGTTATAAATTTATAAATTAATCACTGCATTCGTTTAAAAGACTAAATCTAAAAAGTTTCACTTGTGATCTTTTACCACATGTTCATTTATCCATTTCACCGTAAAAGAATTTCATATATTATATATATATATATACATACATACATACACATACTTGAGAAGTTAGTGGTGTGCGTGGGATTCTGCATAAATTGATTGGTGGTTATGTAAACTGTTCCTGTTTCACTTAGCAATAGCATCATGGTCGGTTTGGATGGGATAAAGCTGCAGGTTTGATAACTTTGGATTTTGATCTCCCAGGTTCCACATTTGAGCAGGGTAACGCATGTCTTGGACCTTTGGTCATCGCGGCTCGTCGGCAATTGATCGGCAAGTGGCCGGTAAGCAGGCGGCGTCTAGCGTGTTTGTACCTCGCTCTCAGCAGAAGGAAAAGAGCAGCTAGGAAAAAACTAAAATTGGAACGGTAATAAGCAGTGTTATGAGGGGGATCATTTTTATGAAAATGTTTCTAGAAGTGGGGAAGGAAAAAAAATTGGCTGGAGGAGATTTGGATGTTAGGAGCAATCTACGGAAGATATATTTAGTTTTTTGGGGATCGCCGGAGATGAGAAATAAATGGAGAGAATATGTTAACGTGCTAGTTTCCTTTGTACATTTTGCTAGTTGTCCGGGAGATGTCGGATTCAAATTTATGTGTAGACCGTGTTCAAGAAATAGAGCGTTTGAAGGGGGAAATAAAAGTGAAGAGAAAGAGAGGGAGAGAGAGAAGAAGATGAAGACTTCCCTCGGCATGGAGAAATTGGCTGCTCTCGGGTTTCTTGGCTTCTTTTATTCCACACAACTAGTGGCTACGGAAAAAAGATGGGGGAGAGAGGTCTCGATACATGAGGATTGAGAGAATGCCTCAAAATCAACCTGGGGGAGAGTACCTCATTTTAAATGTTATAGCTTCTCATATTTATAGAAAGAGGAGAGGGGAATATTACAAAAGTGCCCTTTCAAGGAGGCAATACATGCTTATTTAAGCAATCGAGTCGCCTCGAAACTTGCGATCACTTGGCATCTTTTTTTTTATATAGTTGTTTAACTATTTGTTTATACTTTTTTTTATATTATTTTATCTAAAGATGATGAATACTTTATCTTTCGTATACATTTTCCCATGAGGTCTGCTAGCAATGAAGGAGTGAGAGGTTTAGGTGGCGTGCACATAAAATCTTTTTTAGTTAATGGTTGTTCAAATGGGGGTCGTCTGATGCTTGAGATGATCGTGGTTGAGGAATCTAGCCGACCTTATGAGGATCAGTCTTCCGAAGAGATGACTCGTTATTTTGCCAGACTAAATGAGGCCTCTTGTCTAAAACTTGTCGGTAAAGATGCTTGTTGGAGGGGAGATGTCCGACTCGTATGGCTGAAATAAAGTGAGTTAGCCGGTCGATGCTTGAGTGGTCGAGCGACTGATATGCGACTGCAGTGAGGTGGCTAGCCGAATGACGTCGGCCGAAGAGAGTAAACAGATGGTCGGGCGACTGAAGGCCAGCCAAGTGTCGCATGTCGGGGGAATGACTAAGGGGGTATGGTCTTTTGCTTATGTGAATAAGTTTGTTATGACATGACTACATTTTTCAACATAATTTTTCGGCTATGCAAATATGAATGTCAAACGATTCATAAATAGATGTAGATCTATGTATCCTCTTTATTGATGATCGACATTTCGGCGGTTGGTTGTTTGTGTAGAATACTGGTTAAAAGAGCTTGGGAGATTAACCTAATGCCAAGAATATGACATTTAGGACCTTGATCGATCAACTCGGCAAGCCCTAAAAGTCAAACCAACAGTTGGGTGGTTGAATGAGCTCAACGGATCAACCCTATAACTGGCATATTGTCAGATACGTTCGACGGTCAGAACTTGGGCCACTAAATTGTTGAAAGTCAATAGGTATGCCAGCCTCGGAAAGGCCTGCTAAATTTTGTACTGCCACAAAGGTTATTTACGAATGCACAAAAATAATACTCATTTGTGTTATGAATTTATAATTCTTTCAATTAAAATATTTCAAAATATATACTAAGGCAAAGATATTCTTAATAACTAAGGCTGCTAAAATGGTTTGGTATTCACGAAAACTTCGTGTTCGGCTCATTAATTAGCTCGTATTTAATCTTTTGCTAAACAAACAAGCCAAGACGAACTATTTTTTTGAACCGAGCACGAATAAAGCTTTCTTCATGCTTATTAGGCTTGTTTTAATTGATGAGCATTATTTTTAAATAATTTAATTGACTAAAAGGCTATAAAAATTTCCACTCGATTAAAATTATTAATTTAAAAAATAGAATAAAAAATATTAAATTCTATTTAAATGAATATTTTAATAAAATAATAAGATTTAAATCATGCCCCCAATTGTTAACATCCTACGACTACTTGAATAGGGATGTCAAAGGACTCGTTGTTCACGAACAGCTCATGTTCGCTCAACAAGAATAAATTTTTTAAGCTTGATACATTAATGACTCTGAACATGAACGGTTCTATTTTTAATGAGCCAAATAAGAGCGGAGCTTCGCTAATTTACCCCTATTAATAGCAAATTAAAATAAAAGTGTTGAGCTCAAATAAGGGCCGTTCAGTCCCCTTAACCAGAAGCATACAATCTGAAAATTCACAGGAATGAGCGCGGACCTGAACCGGCAAGTCCTTGGAGTGCTAGAGAAATGCGCTCGGCTCTCTCAACTTAAGCAGCTCCAGGCCTTCCTCACAACCCTCGGCCATAGCCAGACCCAGTTCTTCGCCTTCAAGCTCCTCCGTTTCTGCTCCATGGAACTCGCCGACTTCTCCTACTCTCGCCTCATCTTCGACAGCTTTCTCACCCCCAATGTCTACCTCTACACCGCCATGCTCACCGCCTACTCTTCTCTCCCCGACCCAACTCCAGCCTTCCATCTCTTCTCTCTCATGCTTCGCCGCGGATGCCCCAAGCCCAACGAGTTTATCTATCCCCATGCCCTCAAAGCCTGCTCGGATCAGTCTGCTTTTCATTTTGCAAAATCCGTTCATGGCCATGCGTCAAAAACGGGTTTTGATCGGCTTGCCGTGGTGCAGACCTCTGTACTCGATGCCTACGCGCGGTTCTCGGATCTTGATACTGCCCGCAAGATATTCGATGAATTGTCCGACCGAAATGTCGTTTCTTGGACTGCTCTGATTTCTGGTTATGCTCGAGTGGGGAGGGTAGGAAACGCCATTGCGCTATTTGAGGAAATGCCTGAGCGGGATGTCCCTTCCTGGAATGCCATGATTGCTGGTTGCACCCAGAATGGGATGTTCTCAGAGGCGGTGACTCTATTTCGGAGGATGCAGAAGGAGAATGTCTTCCCCAATGATACAACCGTAACCTGCATGCTTTCAGCTTGTGGACATCTTGGTGTTCTCCAGCTCGGGAAATGGATCCATGGCTATGTGATGAAGAACCAGATCAAAATCAGTTCTTTTATTATGAATGCTCTCATTGATATGTATGGAAAATGTGGAAGCATGAAAGAAGCAGGATTTGTTTTTCAAAGATTGTTTGAGCCAAGCTTGACATCATGGAACTCCATGATCAACTGTCTTGCACTTCACGGGCATAATGAGCGTGCAATTGCAATATTCAAAGATATGGAGCGCCGAGGAGCCAGACCTGATGAGATTACCTTTGTTGGGCTTCTGAATGCTTGCACTCACGCAGGATTGGTTGATGAAGGGATGAGTTATTTCAACTCCATGAGAAGTGATCATGGTATTGAGCCCAAGATTGAGCATTTTGGATGTGTGGTGGATCTTCTTTGTAGAGCTGGGAGATTTGAAGAGGCAATGGGGGTAGTGAGGGATATGAAGCTTGAGCCTGATGAGGTGATTTGGGGTTCGTTTCTGAATGGTTGCAAGGTTCATGGTAATTTCAGCTTGGCAGAGTTTTCAGTTAAAAAGCTTATTGAGATTGATCCGAAGAATGTGGGTTATGGGGTGATGTTAGCTAACTTATACAGCAAATATGGGAAGTGGGAGGAGGTGGGAGAGGTTAGGAAGGTGTTGAAAGATTGTGGAGGGAAGAAGTTACCCGGGTGTAGTTGGATTGAGGTGGATAGCTGGGTTCACCAGTTTTATTCAGGTGATAAGCTTCATCCAGAAGCTGATGAGATTTGTGTATTATTAGAAGAGTTAGCTGGGCTGTTAGAAACTTCACATGAACTATTTTAGTGGGATTTCAGAATTCTGAGTTGAGTCTGGCCCTGCGAGCTAAGTTTTACCTGATTGGTTATCTCAGTAAAAGATTAACTTCTTTTAAAATATGACTGTTAGAAGAATTGGAAGCCATCTTCTGCACAACAAAAAGGCATTACCAGAAGTTTGTTTTTGTTAGAAGTGGAGCCCGGTACGACCCTCTTCCACTCCTGCGATCGCGAATCGCAATCTCCCGCTCCCGCCTCCTCCATTTTCGCGAATCGACACCTCTATCTGCTCCCGCACGCGTGAAGCTTCGCGTCGCTTTGCCCGTTACTCCTTTGTCGCGAAAGGTCGCGACTCCTCCCGCTCCTGCTCGATTGCGAAACTGTTCCCGCTTCCCGTTGGCGATAAAAGGTATCGCACGGCTTTCCTTTTGGCTATATAGAGAGAGAAGTCACGGGCAGAGAAAGCATTTGCGTTGAAGCAGGAGAAGGAAGAAGAAGATTGGGAAGAAGAAGGTGTTCTTCTCGGTGACTTGTGGCAAAAGAGAAACAGGTTTTCTCTTATATATTTTTCTTCTTCTTTGGTGTTCTTGCTCTTGGGTGAATCTTGGTGTAAAGAGAAAGAGCAAGTGAAAGATCCTTAATTGTTGTTGTGATCAAACTGGTGTAAATTTCCTCAATTAGAAAAATCCTCTGCAACTCCGTGGATGTAGGCAATTTGCTGAACCACGTAAATCTGTGTGTTATTTTATTTGCTTTGTTGTCAATCGTTTTAAATTTCATATATACCACAACAATTTTTCCTTATGAGATTTACAAGACGCGGTATTTGGTGTAAAATCTTGTAATTATCTTCAGTATCTCATACTCAGTAAATCAAATTTGAATCTTGACCCATGATTCATACATTGAGAGCGCTCCTTCACCGCAAGCTGAGCATTTATTTTATTCAATATGACAAATAATTTGATGATCAAGATGAAACTAAGAAAATCTGAGGAAAAAGTGCATTTAATTTGATCTCTATTTGTTGAATCTCATGTTAAAATGTCTCGAGGGTTAGAATTGAGTAAAAGAAGGAAAAAAATGGTAGAGTCGGTCAAGACTTTACTGTCGAGGGAACTGGAGGAGTCCAAAAAGCTTGCCCTCCCTTTGGTTGTTTTTTTGTCTTTTTTTTGTAGGAATAAATTTTGTACAATTACAGAAAGAAGAAAACAATTTTAAAAATTATTCTTAATGCAATTAATGCTTCAATTAATTATATAGAATTTATTCTATATCTGTTTATAGTTTGAATTCTAGCATGGTCGGAATTGGCCGATCGACTTGCTTGACTTCGAGTTGAGACAATCGGCTGAGTGGCAACCTTGTCTTGTGTTGCTCGGCCTAGACATCCGGTCGAGTGTTGATCTCATCCCTCATGACGAAAGGTGGGTCTGTCGATTAGCCGCAGTCGAAGATTCTTGCTTACCCCCGGTCGGTCAGTCGGTCGGTCAACTGATGGGTTGATTTGTTTTATAGGGTGAGTCGTGGCTTGTTTATCATTTGACTCAAGTCTTCAGGGTCTGCGTCTTTGTCTGTCTGGTCGATTCATTACATCGGCCGGATATTCCCTTTCGCAAAGTCTTGGGCGAATCTTGTCTTGCTTATATGGGATATCCAACGAGACTCACTGTCGGAATGAATTGCACCTCTCTATTGACGGATCTTGTCGCTATCAAGCAGTAAAACATCTTCCAAGTTTTGACCTATCCCGGGTTTAGAGAAACGGCTTCTCATGTTGGGCATTTAATTGTCGGTTCATGGCTTACCTCAAAGGGATGTTTTTTACCCCCCGGTTGTTTATTTTCACTGAGATTCATACCAGTAGTTCTGGTGTATACATATTAGTTCTCCGAGTTTTCCTATTCCTTGGTGGTGAAAGTTGCGATAAGGACAAAGAAATTATTATTTCAATCGTGTCACATAAATCAAGAAAATTTAATGATTAGGTCTCCCTTTATTTTCATGCCTGACGTGTCTTATAAATAATCCAGGAGTTGTGTTGTTCATCTTTTGCCAATTTTTCCAGGGTTGTTGAGTAGGCGTTATGTTGGGCAGCACAAGCAATAAGATGGTCGACTCGAGCCTACGATATTGGCGGTGTATGTACCTGCTCTGATATCTGTCCTTAAAAAAGAAAAATGTGGTAAAAAAAAGAGATGACAAGAGACGATCGATCCTGAGTCGACAGACCAGGTTGCTTCTTCCGAGGGGCCCATATGACAGTCGCCAAAGAGGCTCTAGAAACCCTTGGGTTCTGATCCGAGCGAGGTCAGGGCGGTCATTGAACCGTCAACGCCGTCAGGGGAAAAGGCTGCTGACGATTTTCATAGCATGACGGTAGTGGTGGTTGACTAGGTTGCGCCGTCCAAGCATTTTCCACACCAGCTTGTAAACTAGCCAATGTATTGAATGTTGAAGAGATCGACTTCCTGATATTGGAGGGGCACTTAGAAAATGTTATTTGTGAAGTTGCCCCCAGTCTTAAAACAATTCCCGAAGACTTGTTTAAAATAAAATGTGGGATGACTACCTTACCATAGTCATGCCTGTGACGATAACGTGAAAGACGTTTTGAGACTGCAATGAAGGTTGTCCCCTCGACATGAAAGAAGTTGTGAAAAATTTGTGTCTAAATAGGATGTGAGAAGTCTGCCCCACTATAATAATTCCTGAGACGTTGCGTGAATGACTTTTCAAGATTGTATAAAGTTTCGAAATTATTTGTGCTGAATAGGATTTGAGAAGATTGTAACGCTACCATCGTGCTTGGGATGTTGACGCAAACAACCATTTAAGACTGCAGTGAAGGTTGCCCTCCACAATGAAGAATGCTTCAAAGATGATCTTCAAGATGCAAAAGGATGTTCTTTCACTAGTTGGATGATGTACATAATTGGGAAACAAAGTAAGGACTCTGTGTCTCAAAGTTGAAGACAGTGTCGAACGGGACTTCGTTTCTCACAGACGTGACCAAACTAATGTGTGCTAGAAAATTTACTGCGATTGAGTAATTGGTTATCATCTTAGCATTGCTCGAAGAATTAGCACACACTCAAATAAACGAAAACAACCAGTAGAGCACAAGAAGTTTTTACGTGAAAAACCTATAAATCAAAAAAATCACTGAGGTCTAGCCCAGCTAAAAAAATTCACTATAAACTAGATATTGCATGTGCAGTCCCCTATCCACAGGCGAGATGGAGTTACAACGTCAATGCATGAATGAACTTGTTGTAAGAAGTGTGGGCGGCTGATGGTGTAGGGCGACAACCAGCAAGAGATAGTCGACGGCGGTCAACGACTGGTAGTAGGCGGTGGCCTGAGGCGATCGACGATGAGGTGATGATGGGCTTCAGCTCCTCTAAGCTTCAAACTCTTCTTCAGGCTTTAAGCTCTCATTCCCTCTCATGCAAGAATGTGAACCACTTTGATCGGACAACCCGGTGAGTTTCTTTTGTCTCAACGATATTTCATGGGCATTGGAGTGACTTAATGATGTTGGACTTGAGCGATCTTAGGCTCGTTGAATTTGTTTCTTCGAGATGCTCGATTCGACTATGTACTCGCCGGATTCAACATCCATTTAACCTTGCAAACGTCATGATTTAACGTCTTGATCGGGGCTTGGTTTAAATCAAAATGACCAAATTTGGTATTATTGAGTCTTTCTCGTCAAATCAGTCAGTTTGAGTATAAATTAGTTTGAGTATAAGGTTGTTGAAATCGGACTTCATGATGACTCAAAGTTTGAATGTTTCGTCTTCAAAAGATTTATTAGTATGACATTTTGAGATTTGTGTCGGTTGATGAGGTTTTGTTAGTGCCGTATCAAATAATTGCTTTTGTCTCACTCTGAAATCAAAATCCAAAGTCAGCTTCATCGAAGAAATATAAAATTATACATGCGACGAAAAACAAAAAAGGCCAACAATGCATCTTCTTCATGATTATGAGGCGAGAAAATGGCATGGCCTTTTCCTATTTGTTCGTATACTCGACTTTTTAGCAGAATTCAACCTCAACTGTGGCGTTAGGTTTGGCTAATAGTTATTTTTCTTGTCAGTTATTTTGATATATAATATTTAATTAAGTTTATTATATCTAAAATAAACAAATTTATAATAATTGTTAATTAAACAAGTTTAGGTTGTTGGTATATTGTATTTAGAGAATAAGTAAAATCTAATTAAATTTTGAGCCTTGTATAACAAGTATATATATATATATATATATATATATATATATTAAGGAAATATTTTAGTTTTTTTTTTTTTTGAGCTCATGATAAAGATTTAAAATTATTATAATTATATATTTGATAGATCTCCATAAAAGCAATCAATCAAGCATGAACTTTGGTGCAACATTTAAATTTAAAATATTTTTAATCATATATAATCCTAACTCTAAATTTAACAAAAGTATAGTCATGTATGTTGACTCTATGAGTCCAAAGACACCAAAAGTCTTCTGATTTCAAGCCTACTGATACAAAATAAAGCATTTCAAACGTAAACAAATATTTTGTGGTATTTTTCATTAATGAAGTCAACCAGCATGCTTCATATCTACTTCAACATTGCCATTGTCTTGGCCGATTGAGTTGGGGGATGAATATCATCTATAACCTATGATATTTACTAGTAAAAAATATTATCTTTTATTCTATCGATAGATATATGAGAATGTTGCAAGATACTAAGATGATAAGTTGTCTGTATTTTAATAAATAATAAAACAGGCAATGTAAAGCATAAGTATTTACATATCTCGCACCTAAAACATGCTATTTATGAATGCCAACTTGCAGCGAGCTCCGACGAGCTCTATGCCTCTGACGGAAGGAGAAGAAAGATGGGTGTTAAGGTGGTATCTGCATGCCTTACCCGATCTCGTCGCAGACTAGAAACATGGGAGCTTCAGTTATCTTTGCATGTCCCAATCCCGTGACTGAGGAAGAAATATGGGAGTTCGAGACATGCTTGTATGGTGCAATGCTGACTCACCTGGAGAAATTAAAAATGGGAGTTTCAGGGTTCTTTGTACGTTGCAATCTCATTGCGTAGAAGTTTCAAAGGTTTTTGTACGTCATGATCCTGTCGACGCCAAAATAGGAGATGTAGTTTCGGAGGTCTTTGAATGCCACAATTCAATCTCATGGGAGTTTCGGAGGTCTTTGCATGTTGTGATGCTTTCCCTTCAAACAAGATCACCTGAAAACATAACAGAAGGTGCTTGATGCATGCTAGAAAATTCGCACCAGTAGGGTAATAGATTTTCGTCTTAGCATTGTAAGAGAATTCAACGCGCACTCAGATGAAAGAAAATAATCAGTAGAGACACTATAAGTTTTTACATAGAAAATTCGTAAGAGAAAAAACCACGAGGTATGACACAGCTGAGGAGCTTCACTATAAACTGGAGATTATATGCACAGTCCACTGTCCCGGAAAGAGTTGCACAATCTTCCAAGCTACCAAGTTGGTACACGGATGAACTTGTCATAAGAAGTGAGCAGCAATCGATGTTGATCAGCGATAACCAAGAAGTGATAGTCTCTCGTCGATCGTAGACTAATGGTCAACTGTGCTAGGAAATATATCAACCAATTTACAACTTTACTAGAGCTTAGCATCAATTAGAAACTATATCATACCACACAATAATGAGATCGTACAAATTTGAGAAAACCATAACAAAAATTGAACATAAAGCACAATCAAAGTAACAAAAAAAATGCCAAAGGATTTTACGTGGAAAAACTCGAGAACGGGAAAAAAACATGGAACCACACCATCAGAAATTTCCACTATGAAATTCAGATGGTTTAATAAAAAGCTTATACAAGTTTTCTCTCAAAACAAGAAAACTTACATGACTCGCTCCATAATCTTCTCTCTCTGATCCGACACATGAATGACACAAAAACTGAAATCCACTTTTTTTGACACTTCTTACATTCATCTGAATGCTCATTGAAGAAAATAGAATGAAGAAATAACAGAACTTACAAAACCTGCTTGAAATCAGGATTAAAAAATTGAAATCCTGAGATAAACTGCTCCTGGCACTTAGGCACCTATACGCCAAACTCTCGGGAAGCAAAACCCACACCTAGCTTAGGTGAGCGCCCAAGGCCGGCGAAAAAGCCATCAATGGCTTAGCTGCCAGGTTCTTGGGTGCTTTTGGATCCACAATCTAGGTAGCAGTCGACAACTGTTGATCCGCAATGATAAACGACTGGCGGTCAGCGATGAAGTAATGCTGGACTTTGGTTCCTAGCTCGAAGCTTTAGTCTTCTTCAGGCCTCAAGCTCTCATCCCCCCTCCCTGCAATTAATGAAGGAATGTGAATCAGTCTGATCGGGCGGCCCAACGAGCAATATTAAGCAATATTAGATAACATTTGATGGGCATTTAATTACCTTACTGATGCCATGATTGAGCAATATTAAGCTCACTGATTCGTCTCACTGATACGCTTGATTTAGATACAAGCTCGACAGATTCAACATCCGTTTGAGCTTCCAAAAAAAATGTTTAATGCTTCAATCCGAGCTTAATTTGACTTGGATTTGACCCTTTTTAATATCATTGAGTTTGTCTCATCAAGTCAGTTGAAATTAGAGCTCTATATGTCACTTGATCAAAGTTTGAACATTTTTTTCTTAAAAAGTTATCTCAATTTTATTTCATGTCTCGAAATTCAAGTTGGAAGTTGATTTATTGATGACCTATCAGTGCTTGATGATAGAAATCTTAAAAAGTTTAGGTGAGGTGTAAAGTATATATATATATATATATATATATATATATATATTTGTGCCGTAAGCCGTGGCCTGTTGGTTGGTGGGGTTCACTATAAGTCCCCTGAGGTCACAGATTCAATTTCCCGTGGCACGGAATTCTCGAATAATTAGGCGCGTGACGCGGGCTCTCATCATGGGGCTTGATGTCCATGAGAAATCCAAATATGGATTTCATTTATATATATATATATATATACATACATACATACACCTATTTTTAAAAATCTCTCTCTCTCCCTACTAAAATTTTGGCCAACCTTTATTTAATGTAAGCACTGCTCGAATCGAAAATTTTATTTGGAGCACGCGTTTCTCACTAATTGGTTTTAATATTTATAATCAACATTTTTCATTCTACTCGACTTCATTCAGCCAAAGCAATCATCAAACCACCTTTGATTTTCTATTGAATCTAAACACCTTCGACGACCAGTTATGAGAGTCCATGGGGCCCGTATCTTTAAAATTGCCAGTTTTATCAAGCAGTAATTAAAAAAAAAAAAAAAACATATGATTTTCTTACAATTTGTGCTCAAAATCAAAATGAACGGCTCCAAGCTTATGTGCCGGTTAAGA
>NW_018252195.1:76065-80610 GCF_001263595.1 Phalaenopsis equestris | reverse complement strand
GTCCGGCCATATATATATATATATATATATTGTGGATATAAATTTAATAATTTAATTTAACTATGATATTCACACCCAATATTTTCTTTTTAAGCTACCTTGATTTAGTAATTTAATTTTTGGAGAAAGAAACATTCAAAATCAAATTAAAAACTATTCAGAACTCCAATTTCAACAAATATATAGTCAGATTGACCAACTCGATGAGACAGACCTAATAACACTAAAATTGATCCAATCCGAGTCAAGATAGGCCCAAATCAAGCATTAAGCTAGGTTTGGAAGGTATGGATGGAAAGTTAAATGGATTTTAAATTTGACAAGTTTATAATCAGATCGGGCATCTTGACGAGAAGAGTCCAACGAGCTCAAGAGAACTCAATTCTACCATCGTTAAGGTATCAAGTCTGATCGAAATAATCTCCTCATGTTCGGTGAATTGATCTCGATTCCTTCTTTATTTGCAAGGAGGTTTCTCCTAGACTCTACAAATAGAGCCCTGATCCGCCCCAACGATTATCACAATTATGTAAGTCTTGGTGATAGCTCCAGAAACTTAATCCGCTCCCTATTAACTTGATTGAATTCTTCAAATTATATATTCTTGCAAATTAAGGTTTCACATAAGTATACGTATCGTTTCAATAATATAAGGCTCTATTGAGTCTGGATTGTCGATCCCACAAAAAATTGAAGGAAATAACTCCTCCAAGAAAAGTTCTAGTTTACTACTAATAGTTCTTAGTTTAGAATGTTGATTCAGGTGGTTTCACTAACAATGACTCCTAAATTGCAGCACCAAGTTTAAAGCTAAACCTAACTAGATCAATTGGTTCAGTGAATATCAAGATGTAAAAACTACATATCTCTTGTGATTACATAAGTTGGTTGTAGGATATAATACTATGAATTATTATTATGGCTAGTGACAAATAACAACATATATCTTGTTTACTATTTTCCAATAGCGTAACAAAGTTTGGTTTTAACTTAGTAAATGTTCATGTTTGTAGCTGTATAAACCCCAAATTATACCCACTAAAACCTATCCCCAAAATTTTTTTTTCTTTTGTTAGATAAAGCAAGTTGTCCAGGTTGACATTGACCTGAAAGCTACCTCCAAATTTGATTCAATTTTTTTTTTTCATGACAGAAAAAGCCGGCCGGTCGTTTTCAAATCAGCATCGAATCTCCGTGGTCGGCTGGCTAATTAGACCGAAAAGTTAATCAGCTCAAATTGGTTTGATAATCCCATTCTGTTATAAGATTTTGCAAAATTTTTCAAAAGGAATTTGTAATAAAGTTTTGTTCATATATAATTATAAAAGATGAATAATCAATAAGAATTTAATTTGCCACTAATTATAAAATAAATTCAATTGCTTTGAGATGTATTGTACACAAGATTTTAATAGAGTATTCAAAGTTTATTTTTTCTTATGTTATATTTGATACATAATGAGATAATTCATCTTGCGAAAAACACATTTTAAGATTTTTTGGATAATAAAATTTTAGGAGTTAAATCAGAGATGATTCGAGCTCCAATTTCGAGAATTGTATAGGCTAAACTGAATATCTCGATAATACGAATTCAACGATAGAAGTAATTTGATTCGAGCTTTGAAAAGGCCAAATCAAGAACTGTATGAGTACTTAGAAGCTAAAGTGATTTCTCTCTCTTTCTCTTTTTCTCAAGTTTTACATTTTATTTTTTTGGGTGCGATTCATAGACAAATCAAGATTCAACACCTAAACTTCAATTTTTACATAAGTAATGCTTCGGATATGGATGAAAAGATTTATATTATTTTTTTGAAGGTAAAATTGTGCTATGTTTTAGGTGAAATAAAATATGTGAGTTTTATAATAGTTGTTTGCTCCGGAAAAGACATAATAGTGATTTTATGATGAACGTTTATTTTTCTAAATAACAGTGCATTTCAACATTTATTTTAATATTATAAGGCTAAAGAAATGCTTCTTTAGAAAGAACTATGGTTGGGACACTCATCAATGCCAAGAAAGTCTAGGGATATAAAAACTTGGCCTGAGATGTCAACTAGACTCAAAAAATTTAGGTTTAGGTCTACCTGAATATTTTTCAGGATTGGTTTGAGTTAGAAGTCTAAAATCGTTTAATTTTTTGTGTTGGGTTTGGGCCAACCCAACAACGCGAAAATGATAAGCCAACTTAAAATTTACTCGAACTCAACTAGCCTCTTTAAAATTGACCCTAGATTGACTCGAAATCTGCCTGCTTTGAGTTGTTGTGATCCCTTATATTAAATAGGTTAAATGGGCCCGGTTTGGGTTAGAGACTTGAGGGCGCATCGGATTTAGGTTGGACTTTTTGACCATTTAATAATCAGGGCAAGTTTGGGTCAAATAATTTTAGATTAGACCTAATTTAGATCAGACACAAACACGAGAACTCGAATGGACACCTTAAAAGAAACTCATGACGCCTACTTTTAAATACAAATTAATATATTTAGGGGCATTTACGATTATTTTAGTTTAAAATAAAAGAAATGTGATATTTTAAATAAAATTCATTTTACTGAATAATTAATAAACTAATTTTTATATTAAATGGTGGCATGCGCCCGCATTTAACCTTGGTGAGGATGATGGTGGCAAGTGAGCCAAGTGGCAACGACTGGTGGACGGTGGCCAATAAAGAAATTAAAAAAAGAAATACATTTCAAATCTTTTTAGAAGTAAAGCTGTATTAAAATATATGGTTGGTAAGTTTTTAATATAGTTTATATATGTTTAGAATTGAAATATAACATATTTAATATGCTAAAATAAAATATAATCATTTATTAAAATAATCACAATACTTGAAATTTATTTTATAGCTTTTTTAATAAATCGATTTAATTCTAAAATACCAAAGAAACAAATATTGAACAAATACTCTTTTATAAATTCGATCATGTTGGATTTAGAAGCTCCAAACACAATAATTGTTTTATATTTTTAATCCATTAAAAAAGTTTAAATTGTTGTTTTGACCCTTTTTTGTAGCTGCGTTTACATACAAACCACACAATTCTTATCTATTAGCATATCAAGTACTATTAGTATAAAAATCAAATGCTAGGAGTTAGATATGTAAATATATAGAAAAATTATTCCATACGGAGTGTCTGATCTCCATCGTCCGATAAATTTTTTATTTTTTATAGTTAAAACTGGGCCCACCGAAATACATTTTTGTGGTGATCGACGATGTAAATCGGACAACGAATGCATGTTCGTATAGATTAATTTATCAAATATATAAGAATTGTGTGTTATATATATGTAAATTTCCATTTTATTTATTATATATTAGGGAGATTCACATACATATCACTCAATTCCTATTTATTAACATGTTTAATTCCTAAACTTTAATTTTTACATACATATGCCAAATGAGAAGGTGTATTTCTTTTTTTTTTTTAAGTTAAAATAGTATATTTTAAGGTAATACTAAAAATTTGAGTGATATAAACATAAATGAGTCAAACTGACTTGAGCTCAGTTCATTAGCTCAGCTACTCTCATGAAACAGGTGTCCGAACGCCCGGACATAATACTCACAACTCACAAGCCACTTGTGGAGCCAAGTTCGGGTCCGAGTCGTCTGGCTCCACCTCATATGGCCCGGCCCAATCAACACATAAATTTATAATATCAGCGCATTAAAATAAGAGAAATTAAAAATATTATTATCCCTCGCTACACATCATGATTCATTCCTTTGGGCCCCTTCATCATAAACCCAGCGTTCTTCTCGCCGTCGCCGCCGGGATTCTCGTCGTACACGTAGGCGGAGCCGCCGTGGCGGGGGGTATCAAGGCCGATAAATGAGTCAAACTGACTTGAGCTCAGTTCATTAGCTCAGCTACTCTCATGAAACAGGTGTCCGAACGCCCGGACATAATACTCACAACTCACAAGCCACTTGTGGAGCCAAGTTCGGGTCCGAGTCGTCTGGCTCCACCTCATATGGCCCGGCCCAATCAACACATAAATTTATAATATCAGCGCATTAAAATAAGAGAAATTAAAAATATTATTATCCCTCGCTACACATCATGATTCATTCCTTTGGGCCCCTTCATCATAAACCCAGCGTTCTTCTCGCCGTCCCGGCCGGGTTCCTCGCCGTACACGTAGGCGGAGCCGCCGTGGCGCGTGATATCAAGGCCGGCCAACTCATCATCCGCCGATATCCTAAGCAGATCCATCTTCCGCAGAGCGTAAAACAGCAGCCCCATTGTCGCGCTCACCCACCCGCAAATCACCACTATCTGTACCGCATGGGCCGCCAACAGCCTCCCTCCGCCCCCCATAAAAAGCCCATACGGCCTCCCCGGCCTCCCCGGGCTCCCCGGGTACGCCTCATTCACGAACTCCTCCTTCGCGAACAACGCCGCGAATAGCACGCCCCATGCTCCGCAACCGCCGTGAAGCTGCGCCGCTTCCAATGGATCGTCGTAGTGGAATCTCTCAGCCAGTAAATTGAATCCGAGGAGCACCCAAGCG
>NW_018252195.1:70952-76041 GCF_001263595.1 Phalaenopsis equestris | reverse complement strand
CCCCCCTCCCCCCCCACCCGCGGTGAGGCGGCGCCGCTTCCAATGGATCGTCGTAGTGGAATCTCTCAGCCAGTAAATTGCATCCGAGGAGCACCCAAGCTGCCACGAAGCCGCAGATTATCGCCGCCCATGGTTCAACCACCGCGCAGCCGGCGGTTATTGCGGCGAACCCGCCGAGCAACCCGTTGCAGACATCGAACACGTTCCAGTGCCCTGTATGGAACCGTTTTGCGAACAGAGTTGTGAGGGCGGCGGAGCAGCCGGCGAGAGTTGTGGAGACTGCTGCGCGGCCGACGGCGGACCATTGTCCGTCGATCGGGGAACCGATTGGACCGTAAGATTTGACGATCGTGATGAAGGAGCCGGGGTTGAAACCGTACCAACCGAACCACAGCATGAAAGAGCCGAGGACGACGAGAGTGGCGCTGTGACCGCGAATGGCGACGGGGCGATGGTTGTGGTCGAATCGACCAATGCGAGGGCCTTCGATGAAAGCGCCCCAAAAGCCGGCAATGCCGCCGACCATGTGGACGACGCCGGAGCCGGCGAAATCCATTACGCCGGAGCCGAAGAGGAGGGAATCTCCTGGATTTCGATTGGCTGATCCCCAGCCGTCGGATGACCAGAACCAGTGGGAGACTACAGGGTAGACGAATCCGGTGAGGAAAGAGGAGTAGACTAGATAGGCGACGAATTGGGTGCGCTCTGCAATGGAGCCAGACGTGATTCCGGCGGCGGCGATCGCGAAAGCCCACTGGAAGAGGAAGTAGGAGTAATCGAAACCGGGAGATGGGATGGACTTTAAGGAGAAGAAGTGTTTGCCGATGAAGCCGTTGGAAGGAGATCCGAAGGCGAAGGCGAAGCCGAAGAGGTAGTAGAAGAGGCCGCCGGCGGTGGCGTCGAGGACGTTGGTGAGCATGATGTTCATGGTGTTTTTAGCGCGGACGGAGCCGGCGCAGAGCATCGCGAAGCCGAGTTGCATGGCGAAGACCATGTAGGCGGAGAAGAGGAGGTAGGTGGTATCCACCGCCGTTGTGATGTCGGCGCTCATAAGGGCTGCCGTCTGCAGCTGCGAGCAGATGTACTCAGCTGCGGCAGATGCGTTCCCCGTTACAGCTCCGCCGGCGAGAAGTGCGGCTAACGCCGGCGACGAACACGTCTGTCCGGCCATCGCTGCCGGAGTAGGTGGAAAGGAAGGGGAAATTGTGAAGAGCAATGGTAAAGCGTATAAAACAAATGGGGGATAACGATAAGTAGTACGTTTTTAGGGTAATGTGGTGCTTCGCGGTTTATTTATTTGTTTCAGCATCAGGACGTCTGTTTGAGAATGAACGGTTAAGATGATATGAAGATTTTGCGTTGTAGAAGAGCGTGAGGTGCAGTGGAATGGGGATAGCTGGCTTTATTGGAATCTGAATGCTTAATTAGTTGATTCGAATCTGATAACCACGAAAACGTAACGTAAAATCTTCGGTTAGTTGACGGAAAATATGTGGCCCAGCGTAGAGTTTGGGATATTTCTGGAATAAAAAAAAAAATTGCGAGGATATTTTGACTTCTTAATTGAGATTAGTAATTGTTTTCAAACCATGGTTAGCAGATATTGCTTTGCTTGTGGAATTTTGATGGTGAGTCCTAAATTATGTATGGCCATTAGATCGCTTCATTAATTGATAATTTTTGTGTTTGCAGAGGCTAGAGGAAGAAATAGTTGAAGTAATGTGACAACTTTCCTTCTAACATTCTCAATTAGAAAGGAAACGGTAGTCATGCTGAATTGAGGGGCTAGATTTTGAACTAGCATTGATGGTCGTTCATCAGAACCTACAAACGTCCCAGCAGTCATTTATAATGTTCGGTAGTCAAAAGAAGCATTCATGGCGGTCTTTGTCAAACTTTGTAAAGTTTTTTTTTTTTTTTTTTTTTTTACTGGGACTGTTTGGGAGTTGGGTACATTTGACTTTGAGAGAATCTTATTAATAAATTATCTAAATAACACAATAAAACCATAAAAGAATCCTAAAAATAGCAGCATATCACAAATATCATTTGTTAAGGGAGAAAAGTGCAAAAAAAAAAAATTTAATTGATCTCTAATAGATATTTCAACCTAAATTTAAAGAATTTTAGAACTATTTTCACAGTTTTATGAACCCTAGGACTAAAACGGTCTCATGTAACTATTTTGACACTTTAGTCTTCATTAAATCAATGCTGCCTCTCACAGAGCCCTAAAAAATAATTTGACATACTAGCATATTAAATTTACATTAAAAAAGATTTGCATAACAAAAATATATCAGACTTAATCTCTGAGAGGGATGACTTGAAGTCGGGACAACCAGCGGCCTGAACGACCCAAAGCCCGGACGACTAGCATCCTAGATGACCGACCCCATTCAACTGACCGAGCTAGCCCTATAAACTCGATGCCAATAAAGTTTAGCCGGATGAGCCGAAAAGCAACCAGACGACAAGCTCATATATGTAAAATATCATAAATATCCATGTAAGACCCCCACTAAAACAGAAGCAAATATATAACTTCAGATATTGTACCCTCTCCCTTATAATTAGGAGATTATTTTAAGAGTAAAAAAGACCGGAGAGGCCCAAGAAGACCCCAGTTATCCCATATTAATGTTCATTTTACTGTATATTATTCTCTACGTTTCTTTTTTTCTTTTCTTATGTTTTATTTCCTTAAGGTGTTATTCACTGATGAATTCAGATTCAACATACTAAAATGTGCGGTAAGTGTAGATCATGTAACAAACAAGAAGAGAAACAACACAACAAAAATTACTGAGGATCCAGCTCGGCCTGACTAGGTCCTAATTAACCCAGCCTCGATGAATTGCAGCCCGGGCGACCAACTCGACTTAGATGACGACCCAGTTTAGTTGACTGAGTTGACCCTGCCGACACTCGATCTTCCGCATTCAACCACATCCACTCTGCCACCTCCAATTAGTCATCTGCATGCCGCTAGAAAAATAACTACCAAACCACAAAAAAAAAAAAAAAAAAAAATCAACTGATGACTCTTCAAAGATATTCTCTCACAACTCATTATTTTTTTATTAGTTTATTTCATTACTGTACATATAAAGAGTTTGCCACAAACACTTGAGGAACTTGTTCATCACAAGCAAGTTTCCAAAAAATACGGGAAAATGGTCTATATTTTTTGGACTCTACTCGGATGTCTGTCTTACAACACTCAAGCATCGATTGAAACATGTCTCCTAACTCGACATAAGTCAAGCTCTCAAGGTGATTCCTCACTCATTAGTGACAAAATCCACAGTAAGTAGCGTGCAAATCACCTCAACAGTAAGTCTAGACTATTAGAGCTCGAGAGGTTGAAGTGATCACCATGCTCACCGCAAAGACTGCGGCAATATTTATTTAATATGTCTGGCATAAGATGTGGCCCGTCCAAAGCAATGACCTAATCGAGCGACAAGACAGGTGGTGTAAGATTTAGGTTAAGTGATAGCATCGCAAAATCAACACATCAGCTTTTTCAACCCCATTTAATCACTTGATTTTAGAACATCTTCCAAAATCACCACTCATTCTTGGTTAACATAAATTTTTGACTTGCATTTGAAGAGACAAGCAATGTTAGTTTCATTTTTATAATCCTTTTATTCTTTTCATAGTTACCTTTTAAAGAGATATGAGAATTAGTTAACTAAAATATATAAAACAAAAATATGTCAAATTAAATCTGTCAAAGGGACAACCCTCAGTCTGAACGACCCGAGAAGTCCTCAATTACCCCAGATTAACCCAAATTAATATTCATTTAATTATGCATTAATCCTTGGCTCTTCCTTGTTATTTTCTTATGCTCTATTCCTAGAAGCTCAGAGATAAATTCGGATTAAACATGATTATATACAATACATAAACACAGTTATCAAACTTGTTCTCTCTTTCTCTCTCTCAAATTGCACTAGTATTTCGAGATCTATTTCAAGTTTATAAGTGCCAAAACTGTAACAATTCAATTCAAAAATGATTTTATGCATTAGTGAGTTTCAAGGCAAATTCAATATACTCGGAATTCAATTCAGCATGTTGATAATATTTACTGACATTTACCAAATAAAATAACTAAAATGTATGGGAAACTCCTGCAAATTTGTTGAACTTAACCGTTAGTCTGACGCAAGAATGATGCTAAGCGCGGATCTGCCCTATAAGGCAGCCCAGCACGAGCACCCAATGCCCGGCAAGCTATTGCCGCCTGCAAGAAACCAAAATTAAGTCAACCAATTAAGCTTATATATAAATATATATAATCACAAAACAGCTAATGAATTGACTAATAACTAAATTATTATCTTGGGATAAATTTTTAACAATTTTATTATTTAGATAATCAAACTCTACGTTGACATTAAGGATATAATACTATTTAATAGTCCACAAAATAATATATTAATAATAGTTTTCATTATCTGATTTCATGCTTATGTAAATTACCTGTTATTAAATAGTATATCACAACATTGAGAATAATACTAACTTTATTAATAATATAGTTAGTGTTATTAATAAATCACGTCTCCAAATCAGGGATAGGTTCAAGTACTGGAGATGGTTCCCCGCTCGGTAGCGGCAAAATCTTCCGAAAGTGAGGCGTGAATTATCTCGACAATGAGTCTCATCGGATGTCTAGCCGAGACAAAAAAAGAATTAGGTAAACGGGACACGAGCTCTGTGTGACTCAAGAAGAATGGAAAATGAGCCACAATTCACTACGATAAAGTCGGTTGATCACGTTCGAGCGACGAAACTTGCGTCCAGACTGAACAACCACCTCACAATCGACTGCTCTGGTCAACCATGTCAAAAGACACCGAACAAGATCGTCATACTGTCTGACACCACGACCGACCAACACGTACTCCAGAGGGCGCAGATGTCACTCTGTTGGTCATCTCAATCGGTTGACTTCAAGTCAGTCAACCAACCAATTAACGTCAATGTTAAAATTCAAATTGTAAAACAAATAAAGGGCAAAGATGTCACTCGATTGTTGTAGGAGTTTCACAGGAGTGCAATTTGGGGGGGG
>NW_018252195.1:66376-70927 GCF_001263595.1 Phalaenopsis equestris | reverse complement strand
GGGGGGGGTCTCGACTGCAAAAGACGTACAATCGTTTACCGATAGAGTTGTACTGAGTGGGAATGTACAGATACGTACAAGACATGGTGGCACGGGGTGATGCGTGCGAGTGATACCAAATACTTGACCATAGCACCAGAACAGTTGGTATAGCTCTTGGCATTTCCGGAGAATGTTTGGGAAGAAGTGACCATGGATTTCATAGAAAGATTGCCACGATCATAAAGGTTTATGATGATCTTGGTGGTAGTGAAACCCTTAAACAAGTATGTAAATTTCATTCCATTACAACACCCCTACATAGCAGACTTAGTCGCCACAATGTTCATATGAGAGGTGGTCCATTTGCACGGAGTGCCATAATCAATTGTATCAGACAGGGACAAGGTGTTCATTGACCGGTTATAGAAGTTGTTTAGGTTAAGAGAAATAGTCCTCAAGAGAAACACAATATATAATCCTTAGACTGATGGCAAAGCAGAGGTGGCCAATAGGACATACCTGCATTGTTTTATTTCAGATAGGTCGAAGCTTTGGGTAAAGTAACTTGTGTGGGTCGAATACTGGTATAATATTTTGTACCATACGACAACACAAATCAATCTTTTCAAGATTTTGTATGGACGGGACCCATCTCATCTAATATACTAAGGGCATAGTGCTACACCAATATCTAGTGTAGAGTAGTACTTGGAGGAGAGCGACAATATATTGGCGGAGCTCAAGGGGCATTTACTAAGAGCTCAACAGATCATGAAGAGTAACGCAGATGGACATAGGAGAGAGGTGCAGTTTGAACCAGAAGACGTGATTTACTTAAAGCTGAGACCCTTATAAGATGTTGGTTAGATGGAGAAGCGAGAAACTTTCACCATGCTATTTTGGACCTTACGAAGTGATGCCACACATAGGAGAAAATGCCTACTGTTTGAGTTTACCGCTATCATCTACACTACATCCAGTCTTCCATGTTTCACAACAAAGATGAGCGATCAGAGATCATACAGTCTCATCGTCACTATCCCCGAGTATGATAGAGGCCTTGGAGGTGATTCTAGAGCCTTTAAAGGTTGAAGGAGTGCGCCAAGGAGGGGCAGGAGCACTAGAGGTACTTATTAAGTGGAAGGGTCTACCAGAATACCAAACAACACGAGAAATGTAAGAGGCGATTCGAAAACAATTACCATCATTTCACTTTGAGGACAAGGTGCTTCTCTGGGCGGGGAGAATTGCTACGATCGGTCAGAAAACGGTCGAGGCAACGATAAGGAATCAACCAACCAACCCATCCTAACCCTCTAAGGGTTGAGCGACGAAGCAAGGCGGGTAGAACATAGCAGTAATGATCGGCTCAGCGAGGAGCAAGTCAACGAAGCAAATCAGGCGAGTCAAACGCAGTAGGGAGGAGTTGTTCGTCGGGGAACGGGGCAGCGAGGTCGAGCAAACTAGGCAGGTCGACATCAGACAGGTGCAATTTCGTAAGGAAAAACTTTTTATCCGGACTCCAGACGTAGCTCTACGTGCGGACTCCCACTAACATACTGTCATGGGTGCTATATCAAGCCCCCCTAAGAAAATAAACTGCATACTTCAATAACCCCCACAATAACCCGAGAATAACTTTTATGGTGTTATTTTGGGTTATTGAAGTGGAATATATGTGTTTCTCTTCAATAGCCCAAAAATAAACTTTGTGATGTTATTTTGGGTTATTGAAGTGGAATATATGAGTTTCTCTTCGATAACCCCAAAATAACTCAGAAATAACTTAGAAACAACATTCGCGGTATTATTTCGGGGTTATTGAAGTGGAACTGCATAGGTTATTTCGGAGTTGTTGAAGTGGAATATATGAGCTTCTCTTCAATAACACCGAAA
This sequence comes from Phalaenopsis equestris, assembly GCF_001263595.1. Taxonomy (NCBI): domain Eukaryota; kingdom Viridiplantae; phylum Streptophyta; class Magnoliopsida; order Asparagales; family Orchidaceae; genus Phalaenopsis; species Phalaenopsis equestris. Next base: position 69,049 of record NW_018252195.1, on the reverse strand, counting down.
TAATCTCCACTGTTCTACTTCAATAACCCCAAAATAATCTCTGCGATGTAGCACACGTCATGACATATTATTGGAGTCCGCACGTAGGCTACGTCCGGAGATCGAACAGAGGTCCAGTGAACAAGCGGTGTCCACAAGGGCTCTAATCACGTATGCAAGGAGGAGAGATTAGATGGGGGGGAGTTTGGGTGGAATGTTTGAAGTGTTGTGAAAGGATTATATAAATGTTAATAACATAGGATTTGTTTTTTTAATGCATGTTTTGTTAGCTGCAAGTTTTTTTTCTTCCTACGGTATTCCTAACAACATTTAGGGTTATGGGAGAGACGATCTACCTCTCAAACAGTATATCATCATTATATCTTGCTTTTTTCCATTGGTTTTCATATAGCGACCATCGTTTGAGTTTTTCCACCTATCAGTTGCAATTTTGTTTGCTTGCTATTTTTGGTTTCGGAGGTATCAATATCCTTCTTGTGGATAAGATTATAGAAAGAGTTTAGGAAAAACATGAACCACGAAGGACAATTTTAGAGTCTAAAGGCTTTCGTTTGAGTAGATCTAAAACTGAATACATGGAATGTAATTTTAGTAATAGTAGATATAGTGGCAAAATTGTAATAATGGGTCATCAAACCATCAAAAAGAGCGAACATTTTACATATCTCGGGTCTAGGGTTTAAATATAGATGGGGATGTTACTAGTAGAATTCAAGTTAGATGATGAAGTGAAGGACTGCACCGAGTCTATTGTGTGACAGAAAAGTATCGCTTAAATTTAAAAGGAAATTTTATAAGATAGCAGTGAGACCACCAATGCTTTATGGAGTGGAATGTTGACCTACAAAAGAGTAGCATAAAATTAAGTTGTGTTGCTGAGATGAGAATGCTTAGATGGATTAGTGGTTTTACACATATAAACAAATTGCAAAACAAATATAATTGTGAAAGGGTTGGTAAAGCTCCGATGATAAACATTATTAAAGAGAGCCGCATTAAATGGTTTGGTAACATTAAAAGTCGACCATCTAATGACCATGTTAGGAGAATAGATGTTTTCGATTTGACTTATGCTACGAAAGGTTGACGTAGACTTAATCTTAATTTATTAGAATTAAATGAAAATATGACACCCAATAGGACACAATGGAGAAAAGAATTCATGTAGCCAACCCCAATTAGTGGGATAAAGACTTGTTGTTGTTACTGTAGTTGGCCACATTCCATCGCTTTCTCACCTAGGGATAAACCAATTTCTAAAGGGTCATTTTGTAGCTTAAAGTTTGAAAACATGTTTTAAAAATCAATAAGGTTTGTCTGATTCACTACTTGGTTGAATGTAGTTAGAGGCCAGTATTGATTTCAAACATCATCAACTTACTCCAGTTTTTTCAAATGCGATGATTTAAAGTTCACACTTACATTGAAAAAAAAAAAAAAAAAACTCCATTTTTTAAAATCGCTATATAAATACATGCAATAAAATGAGCTCTGTCCATGTTTTATCTAGGAAAGAGTTAATTTATTATCAGGTTAAAGAACTTTCAGACTATAAGATAGTAAACCTTACCACTTGACAAGCGAACGGTAGCATTTTCTCAGGAGGCATTCCTGCACATAAAGCTGGAAGGAGAGATAAAGTAAGTTCAAATAACATCAAAATCTTTTAATTATGTGTATTTTTTAAGGAAAAAACAGAACAAAATGGAACAGAAAGTAAAACAGCAGTCTAAGAGATGATTAACATATCTTCTATTATTTATATTTTGTTGATTATGTGAACTCAAGGCATAATAATCAGTGATAGCAAAGATAGAACGCCCAACAAAGAAATTCTTAGAATAATGCAATTTCTGCTGCGTTTGAATGAGCTCATTGCCACTATCAATAAAGAGGAAAGAAAAACAAATAAAGCAGAAACTGCCCAAAAAGCAAATATTTAATAAATGAGCAACCATTAAAATGCCTTGTTAAATGAAATGAAATGGTTAAACAAACAAGAATGAGAAGGCTATCATTTTAAGATAACTTACCAGTAAAATCTATAACCAATTTACTATTTTCCGTTGACATATCTTCTAGAATAATCTTCTACTAGCTATATATAGAGGTTGCAAGTCTTGTAAGCTTATGTTGGAAAAAACTGTATGCTTTATCATATATGCGATTCCTGTTTTCCTTCCCCTGCTTCCGCTTACGATTTTCTCTACTCTTCTGTATTCTAGTTACTTTAAAAACCAGCTGATGGCAATCCAATTTTATTAATGGAATGAACGAGAACCACAACATATAGGTCGATCTCATTTGAAGAACCGAAGGTTCCCTCGATATTGTTTTAGTTAAGGGTGTAAACGAGCCGAACACGAGCTCGTGTTGGGCTCGTTTATATTTCGAGCTCAAAAAGTGTGTTCTCGCGGGGGAGGCCGACGGGGGAGCCGTTCACAAACAAAGAGTCATTTTGACAACCCTAATCACGTAGCCATAAGATTTTAAGATTGGCGTAAGATTTAAAACATCATTTAAATCTAATATTATAATTTTTATTCTATTTTCTTAATTAATACTTTTAGTTGATTATAAATCTTTGGAGCCTTGTAGTCAATTAATTTTTTTTAAAATACTATTCATCAAAGACACACACACACACACACACACACACACACACACACACAC
>NW_018252195.1:58863-66341 GCF_001263595.1 Phalaenopsis equestris | reverse complement strand
TACATAATTGATTAGTAATATTTCGAGCCAAAACGAGCCGAACATGAACGAACAAATATTTGTTCGTGTCCGGCTCGTTAAATTAGCGAACGAGACGAACACGAGCATATTAACGAGCCGAACACGAGTTGTTCGCGAACAACAAGCCGTTTTGACAGTCCTAGTTGTAGTAGAAGTAGGGATAGTTTCCATTAAATAGCCACACATAGATCACCACAAATTATTTCAAAAAATTAAACATTATTGCGATTATATAATACATACAAATCTGCACTACACTTGCAATCAAAATAAATTTTAAATGGGGGCATTTACATTCACAACACACAATTCTTATATATTTACTTTTCTCACACCTAAAACTTTATATTTACACACACAGCAGTCAAATTTTTAATATCACATCCAAAAAAGCATTTTTACCCCTTTTTAATCGTGAAAACACCTTCTCATGCATAGGTTTAAAGCACCAAACTACCAAAGTGAACTGTATGTAAATATGAAGGTTTAAATGTTAGATATATAAATACAGAAGAATTGTGTGCTATGCAAGTAAATTCCTTTTTAAACAATATGAGAATGCGACACGAACCAATAAAAGAAAAGGACAACGTACCATATAGAACTGCTCCAATAAATGCATCACCAGCACCAGTAGTATCCAGAATTTCTGAGGGAGGAATCTTCTCAGCAGTCCCTAAGAGCAATTTTCCATCTAATGTGCCTATTCCATTTGCCTTTAGTCTTACGCTTGACTAAGAAATAAGAAAAAATTTGGGACTTCGTGAACTTTCAATTGCTCAATCCTCCAAAGCAATGAGTGGGATTAATGACCAGCTTCTTCTTTAGAAATGCATAAATGATTTATAAACTTTAAAGCGAAAGATATAAGAACAACAAACCTAAATGTTTTGGAGGAAGAAATAATATAAATTAAACAAACAAAAATAAAAATTTTAAATTTGATGCCACCAATATAACCATAAGGAACTGAGACAGGCCTTGTCTTCTCTGGTTTTGAAGCAATATAGAGAATTAAGAGATGCTGAAAAATAAATGAAATGCACAATGTCTAATTAGATTAGTTTTAGAGAAATATACATACGAGGCTCACAATGCTTGTGTATTTACATATCTCACACCTAACTTAATAATTTTCATACATAGTAGTTTGGAGCTTGTATTTCATTTTTAAAATGGGATAGTGCTGTTTTTTATGCGATACTAAAGATTTGAGTGATGTGTGCAAATATGAAAGTTAAGTGCGATATATGTAAATACATAGAATTATATACTATGTATATAAATGTCCCTTTGTTTTAACGAATATGCTGTTACACATAGGAATAGCAGTTTCCAGATTCCATGCTCAAAAACAATGGCTTCGAACAATAAGCTCAAACCTACCACCGAAGAAACATATGTTGGAGTTGTAACGTTTTCATCAATTTTCAGCTTTAGTGACTCAGTCAGACTGTCTGCGTCTATGGCATCTAGATCAGGGTCTTCACCTATTAAATAATAAGGTTTTAATTAGAACAAGAATGATTATTAATTTGACCAATACAGGTTTAGGCATTTACAGATATACCACCCAATTCCTATGTATTTACATATCTAACAACCAAAATTTACATTTTTACATTTAGACCAACCAAATCTTTCATATCACATTAAAAATAACACTATTTCATGTACAGGTAAAGTAGCACATATGTAAAAGTTGACGTTTAGGAGTTAGATGTAAATACATAGGAATTAAGTAGTATACATGTAAATCTGCCTTCAAGAAAATACCACATGCTCTTCTGTCAATCATCAAGCAACCCTTTTCACCAAGGGTCACAATTACAAATTTGACGGTTGGGTATTTTAGAAGAATGGATACGAGTGCTTTTGGCATAGAAGAGACTGATGTCCAAGCCTGCCATTTCCAATGAAACGCCAAATTAAAGAAAATCATATTCTTAATTATGAAGGAATGCTGATCTATAAGAAATAAGATCACCCATAAGAATGCTACAATTGGTTGTTTTGTACTTAATCAATAAATAAATAAATATTCTTCATTATCACCATCTTCCCTTTTTTATTTATAAAAAGCAAACATTAATAAATCAATAAATACCGCATGGTTATCCCTAATTTAGGTGAGGAAATGCAACGTACATAGACAAGTCAAGATCTATGTAAACACATCAAAGGACAAAAAACACTTGAAAACTCGAGCTCAAAATATATCTCACCAAAGTTCAGCATTCAAAGTTAGAAAATGAGGTTACTTTGAAATGTAAGAATTTCAATGCAACCTGAGGAAATTTTTCCGAACATATGATGTAAGTTGCCAAATCAAGGAGACCACCAAGCCCTGCTTTTTTGCGTTCTGCTTCAACTAGGATTGGAATGCCCATACGAGCTGCCTGCATGTGAAGAAGCTTGTTATTGCTTATGTGAATAATGATTGATTCAGTTATTTCCCCATTCAAGACATGAGAAATAAATAAAAAATGAATATGATAACAATTTGCAGCAAGTTAAAGATATCCTAGCATTAATTGATTATTTCATACATGAAAAGCTTAGAATCATAGAAAAGCCTTAAAGCAAGCATATTTGTTAATGCAAACTTCATGACCATATCTAAAGTTTTGGCGAAGGTAATAAGTCCTCAAGGAACAAATTTCTGAGAAGGTGCATTTTCCATTAAGACATTCAATTAGAAATATTTGGAAAGAGCAATACAAAATAGATATTTTTACTGGGTATAACCAACGATTTAGTAAAAGACCTATTATATCCAAAGATTTAAGTAAGAGTAAATAATTTCATTGAAGGAACATTTAAAATACTAAACATTATTTATGAGTAAATACAATAAGAAAAACAAATAGGAAACCCAATAACATCTTGTAGAAACAACCAGAACCAAACACGAGATGATAAACAAAAGGATCTAACTCAAACCAAAAGGCCTCAACTGGATCGTTCTTAAAGAAGCCTTTTCTTTCTCTAATTCTCTCATTATTTCTATTTTTTCAACAGCAATTGTCAATAGGCACCCCCAGCTCCAATTTTACTTCCTCTATGTATACGAGTTTAAGAAGGTGAAAATTTTAATCTAAATTTGTTAAAATTTTGCTTTGGAGATAACAAAAAATAATTAAATCTGTACAAAAACATAGAGCCCACTATTATCTAAGAATAATGGATAATTTGTATTTATCCTAAAATGATGTTTTAACATTGTCATTGCCGGTCCCAAGCCCGGATGTTTTAACACTGTCATTGCCAGTCTCAAGCCTGGATATGAAAAGCGAAGGGTTGCGTTAGGTAGTGGACAACCAGCGTAAAACTTATCGAAAAAAATCATGATATGAATCATTTCGATCATTGTGTAAGTGTTAGGGCATCATCTAAAAGCGACGCACTGTATAGCCTGAATACAGTGAAAAGTGTGCAAGGGCCATTACACCCGCGCCAGGGTGTAGTGTCAAATAAGCAAGGGTTCCCACATTATGAACGAATGTGGGTAAAGAAGTTAGTCCATAAAACTAATGCAACTAATATCAGGATAAGATCTTGGAATATAGGCACTCTCCATAGTAAATTAATAGAATTAGTTGATATTATGATTCATAGGAAAATTATGTTTTTTAGAAAAATAAATATCTTATTCATTCAAGTAAATGGGTTGGAGAAAAGGCTAAGGAGATTGATATTTTATGTTTTAAACTTTGGTATTTTAGTAAGAGTCGCACTAAAAATGATGTAGGTGTAATTATAGATAAGAGTTTGAAAGAAAATACTGTAAAAATTAATAGAGTTGGAGATAGAATTATAGCCTTTAAGATTTTCATTGATACTAAAATTTTTAATATTATAAGTGCATATGCTCATCTGTTGACCTCATTTTTTAGGTCATTATTTTTTTTCCTTAGTATCCTAGGATCTAGCGCTTGAGGTTCCTATTGATTATCTTCTTAGAAAACTAGTATTGGAATCCATCCCCTTAGAAATTCCAGTTACTTCCTATTTCTCTTGTGATGCCTCGTATCAATAATCTCAAAACCATCGTCGTATGGTTGAGTGGTTAAGGACTATCATGTGGATACTCAAGGAGAAGTTCCCAATAAGATCTCAAGCCTTGGGAAAACCTCTTCAAAACTTTATCATCACACACTCACACACACATAAAATGTACAAAATTCACTAAGTTGCACAAGGTCGGACTAAAATTGAGCTTAAAGGATGGGTGAAAATGCGAACTTCTCCAGACTACCTCTGCCCCAACGTGTCCAGAACATCAATTTTAGCAAGAAAAGACACTTATATTACTATAATTTTCGGACACAAGCAAATTGCACGCAAATCGATGAATTCGTCAAAACGACCTCTAACGACGAAACGGACCGCACCAACGCATACGGAACGTCAGAATTACCGAAAAGGGACATCCATTTTGCTACGATATGACGCGTGAATAAAAAGGTACGAATTAAATATTATTTTAAAAATATTAAATATTTTTATATTTATATCATTAATTATAATAAGATTTATAATCCTAAACCCTATTTACCCCCTTTCCCGCACACTTAGCTCCCCACTCGATCACGCGGCTCAACCAGCCGCTCGGCTCATTCCCTCTGTGTGCCCTAGATCCCGTGGCTCATCCACGTGGCTGCCTCCCTTCTCTCGACCCTTCTCCTTCCTCGCGTGGCCACTCGACATCTCAGCTCTCTAATCGCAGGAGAAGGGCTAGCCGACCCTTCTTCTTCTCGAGGCTTTACCTTCTCCTTTATTGCGGCGATTCCTTCCCCGTTATTTTTTTTTACCACGAAATCGTGGTAGGTGGTTGTCCCCCTCTCATCTCTGCCTATAAAAAGGCCTCTTAAGGTACTTTTCTGGGTTGTTGAAAATTTTCTGAGAGAAAAGAAGACTAAGGTTTTCGCTAGTTGTTGTTCGAGGCTTTTAGGAGAAAGTTCTGTCGAAATTCCTTCTCGGCTAGGTTCTTGTATGCTGGGGTGTTCGTGGGTCGTCGCTTTCTCGAAGGTTTTGGGAGAAAATTTTCTATAGGAAGCATTTTCTTAAATTTATTCTAAAGTTTTGCTTTAAGTCTACATTAAGAGGTATTTCTCTTCTCCCTTCTAATCTGCATCATTCGAATTTGCACCTGAAATTACTCTTTTTTCCCTTCTAAAGCATGCGGAAGTAAAGTTTAGGCTTGTTTTGAGATTTAAGCATGAATAGTTTCTAGAAACAATTAAAAAGGAGCATAATATGGATACTTTCTCTTTTCCTGCTCAAAATGCATGATAGATAGAATTTGGAAAATTATATTTGTTGTCATGTGATGAAACTTGCTTATCTGGAATATATGCTATAAATGTAATGCTGAAATTCTTTGTTGTTGTTGCTATGCTGGAATTAGTTTCAATACTGGATAATATGTTGGCATTAGGGATCTGTCTATGCTTATTCATTCCCTGTTACCTGTTACTATTTGAAACATATGCTAGGGTGCAAAATTTTAAGGCTTAAGGCTTTATGAAATCTGATTTTGATGGCCCTGTTTTGACCCATTTGATGTGCTCGGTTTGACTCCTTTTGGGGTTGCGTTTTGACTAGAAATCTTTCCTGTTTTAGCCCTCTTGCTAGGCTCGGTTTACCTGGGACGTTTCTCTGTTTTTGGTCCCTTTGCTGGGCTCAATTTAGCTCTTTCGCTGGGTTCGATTTGGCTTAAAACTAAGCTCAGTTTTGTGAAAATTATATTATGTTCTTGGCTCTCTTTTGCTGGGTTTAGTTGATGAGGCTTTAAAGAAAACTAAGGGTGGAAAGTATGTAGGACTTGATGATATCCCAATTGAAGTGTGAAAATATTTAGGAGATTTGGGAGTTTCTTGGCTTACTAAACTCTTTAATATTTTTTTAAAAACTAAAAAGATGTTTGAGGAGTGGAGGAAGAGTATTTTAGTCTCCATTTTTAAGAATAAAGGGGATGCACAAAAGTGTACAAATTATAGAAGAATTAAGTTGATGTGTGTTGACCTCACTTTTGGTTGAGGTCTAGCTTTCTCCTCTTTAAGTAGCCTAGGGTCTAGCTATAGGACTTTTCTGCTGACTATTCCTAGAAAATTAGAAAAAGAACACTCACCATTATAAATTCTAAACTTTCTGAGCTCAACTTGAAGTTTCACATATTGGTTATAACCTCTAGCATTTAGTAGATTGGGTCAATATGAGGGAGCTCAAGATGAGTTCCCATAGGACTGCTTGACCTTAGGGTTGACCTTGGGTGTTGGTCTGGAGCAAGTTCACTCACTTGCAGTCACTCACACTCATTGTCACTCACTTTCACCCCTATTTACTCACAACCCTGAACTCAACTTATTGACTATGATCCCTTGATTCTTTGGGAAACTCATGTAGATGGTCTCCTACACCCTCTAGCCCTAGGCTGGAGTTTAGCTAGCACCAGTACATAGAGGACCCAAATCGAGATTTCATTGGTCCGTGACTCACATCAGGATGGTTGACACCTCAATTTCACCAATTGCCCAATTCAGCCCTTTTGTTCCCGAAACAAATTTGGACTATTCAATTGACCTCAATTTTATCTTAATTTACCCCAATTTGAATCCTAAACTCTTCATAGCAATCCTACACATCAAATTGGACATTTAATTGTCAAATTGGACAATCAAATTGGACATTTAATTGGCCTTGGTCAAGCCTCAATTTCACTCAATTTCAACCCACATTCAAAATCCTCAAATTTGCTTCAAATTGGTTGTCCCCAAATTCCACCAAATTGAATGCCCAAATCCCAAAATTGACACCCAATTTATGTTGAAAACTCTTTGTGACGTTCCTTTAAACCATTTTGAACCATCAATTTAAACCTAACCCAACCTAACCTAAGTCCAACCCAACACCCCAAAATTGAATAAGTGACCAAAATCTACCAAATTATCCTAATCAACTCAAAATCACTTCAAATTTTTTTCTAGACTTCTCATGACAGCCATCTACACCATTCTAATCAATTGAACTCAAACCAAAATTTCGACGGAAATAGAATTTGACGCATTTTCGACCCAATCGTCGACGAGGTTGCCCAGACAATCTCATATGACAAAACAGACATCGCCGACGCGTCTGAAACGTCGATTTTGCCTAAGCGAGATGTTCATTTTACAACAATGGTGTGTCTAGGAGAAAATGCATAAAATTGAGTATATTATAATAATAATATTATTATTATTATTATTATTATATAACCTATTTTTTCTTCCTAAAAAAGCCCTAAATCCTAATTTCTTCCTCTCGCTCACGAAAAATTATTAGGTCCGACGACCGCATGTTCTCTGCATGCGGTAGCGAATGTAAAATTAACATGTGTAATGGTGGCCCCCAGCGAAGATAAATAAGCAGAATGCGTGACCCGACCCGAACTCCGCCCAATAACCGGAAAAAGC
>NW_018252195.1:46573-57487 GCF_001263595.1 Phalaenopsis equestris | reverse complement strand
ATCAGAACAAGCGATGCCTTTAGTTTTCTGGCTACAGAATTTGGGGGTGTTGAAAATCTTGATTGCACGAAAAGGGATGCTTATAATTTCATACAAAGAGAGAGAAAGAGTATAATTGAAAATGGGAACGCTAATTCTCTACTTAGATTGTTCACTAAGAGGCAAGCAGAGGATACAATGTTTGCATGGGACGTCCAGATAGATGAGTCTGGTAGTTTATTGAATTTCTTTTGGAGTGATGGGATATCCAGACTTGATTATGATTGTTTGGGGATGTCATAATTTTTGACACATGTCATAATGATATCGGCTTTCAGAACTACTTCTTTGGTGATATGACTCAGAAATGATTTGGGGTTACCCATTTTATGATACGCCTGCATAATAAAACAAAGTGTTGACATATTCATATTGTTGTTGAAATTCTTAATATAATTAAATATGGGTGTTTAGATATTTAGATGCGGTCTTACCCAATACAGTGGTGATACATAAAGGTAAGGCCTAAAAAGAGATGGATTTGCATTCCTCTTATTGTTCAAAATCATCGCTCGAGCGTCGACATGGTCATTTGCAATCATGCCATTGCACAATAACTCCATCATTGCCCGGCGATCTATAAATATGTCTTTCAAGTGCACTATAATATCACTCCTGCATAATAATACAAATTCCAAATATAGTAAAGAAGTTATCTTCATTCACTTAACCCCAAAAGATTTTCATTATAAAAAACATAGATTCACTCACTCATTGATGTATTTCACCATGACTTGATCGATCACTGTCTGTGTTTCAATTGATACCATAGATCTGCAGGGATAGTCGATCTGGGAGACAGCTGGAAGAGGTTACAAGAAAAAAAAATTATGTCACATCACCTGCTCATCTGAAATACACAAGTAATTTAGATGATATAAGACAATGTATCAAAAAACAAATTCCAAATAACACATTAACAACATCGACTTCACCAGTTGTTTTTCGTCTCTTCAGTTCAAAGGCAGTGAAAGGTGAACTCACTGTCTTCTTTCTTCTGCTCCGTCTACCCTTAACCCTCTGTATTAAGCTGGCAACAGACCGTTCAACTTTATCTCCTTCAACAGAGGTTCCTTCTTCGACAACATACGACAGCTGGATTCTCTCTTCTCCAACAGAATCTGTATGTTGGGTGACGTCAACAGAAGCTGAATGCTGGGTAACAAAATCATGAGGACTCCACCCATGAGGGGAGACTGGTTGTGGATCATCTACTCCGATCTCTTCGTCTTTATTAGTTGGAATATTTTCAGATTTATCAAACTTATGTTGCAGCACCGAAATTTGTCCCTACAAACTCGATACTCCAACAGTTATTGTATTCAAGGTTCTCTGATATTCAGTGAACCATTTTTCTTGGCCTTTAAGCAGCTGGACTATTGATTCCATGCTTTTATTTATTGTGGTATACAATAGCTCAGGGGCGATGTCCCCTGAATCAACTGGCCCCATATCAAATGATACAGGTGCCTCTGGTCTACCCTGGACTTGTGTCACAGAAACTGGACCAGGTAATCCTTCATCTGGATTGAATAATAGATTGAGCTCGTCCTCTTTCAGATCCAAAAATTTATCATGAACCTGCGAGTAATTTCAAAAAGAAACGCTTTGATCATTAATAGTTTCAAAACGACATAATAATTTAATTGGAAATTAAAGATATATGTAACTTGCCTGATCAGGAGTCAACATCTTAAAAGCTATATCCAGTTGGGATGAGCTCAAGCTTACAGTTGTTGGCCACCTCAACATTCGAGGTCTAGCCTCAGGATTCGCAGGAGTAATCAAAGAAGTGTGCTCATAAAACCAGAGCTGTGTGAAAAAGACATATTTAGCTTTAGACAAAGAAATCAAAATAAATAGCATTTGGTTTTAATACGATGTACTTACCGTTAGCAAAAAAAGAAAACCATTTATATATCCCAAAGGCCGGTTCCGCCTTATTTTGATGGCAACCGCATTTATTTGCTCAATAAGATATTCACATAGCGCAGCGGGCCAATTAAATGAAGCAAATGTATCTACATTCTCTCCAAAGATGTAAAGTCCTTTGGATACACTGAAATTACTAGACGGAAAAAATAAATTTGATAATAAATAGTTTATATACAATTGATTAAAAGGGGCAGAAGACTCCCCAGTTCCGAAGGTCAACAGATCAGCCTTCATTTGACGGGCATCAACGCCACAGGATGGAACTTTCTTCCACTTTGGAACTTCTCCTCTATTTGGCATGCCAACCAAGAGGGCAACTTCATCAGGATTAATCCTCAGTTCTTTCCCTCCCAGTCTGAAAACCATTTTTTCATGTATCCAACATTGCAATATTTGAAGTGTGACCACATTGTCTTGGGGATAAGGTGGAAGTGCAAAGAACTGATCAACATTCAAGGTTTTCAGCTCATTCATCATCCCGTCAGATACGACAAGCCTGACCTTATCAAGTGCATCTCGAACTACAGATGGTCGACATCTAGAACTGATGGACCTTGGGTTCACAAACCTACATCAAACAAAATAGTGCAAAAAAATATAAGGGGTTATGTATAAATGTTTTATTACGGGAATACAATGGTAATATTTAAGCAATATTATGTGATCTAGCATAGTATTATTTAGGTTATATTATGGTGATACTTACGTTGTATTCTAACATGGTAGTGTTTTGGTTATATTATGGATGTGTTGCTGTTGTACTGCTGTTGTATTTTTTTGTACAGGTTTAGTACTTAGGTTATATTCTAGAAGTATTTCTGTTGTATTCAGGTAATATTATCAAGGTTATATTCCAATGTAGTATTAAGGTTATATTCTGGTAGTTTTTCCGTTGTATTCTGTAATTATTATAGTATTATCTCTCTGATACTCAGGTAATATTATTTAGGATAACATGGTAGTGTTTTGGTTATATTATGGTTGTGTTGCTGTTGTACTGCTGTTGTATTTTTTTGTACAGGTTTAGTACTTAGGTTATATTATAGAAGTATTTCTGTTGTATTCAGGTAATATTATCAAGGTTATATTCCAATGTAGTATTAAGGTTATATTCTGGTAGTTTTTCCGTTGTATTCTGTAATTATTATAGTATTATCTCTGTGATACTCAGGTAATATTATTTAGGATAACATGGTAGTGTTTTGGTTATATTATGGTTGTGTTGCTGTTGTACTGGACAAATCTAAAAGCCTGAGTTTATCTGATTCAAAAACCCTAAAAGATAGAATGAAGATCGAATGAAGGTGCTCCGTGCTCTCCTCGCTCGGGCGTCGTTTGGTTTTTCGATGAAATAAACTTTCTTTCAGGCGCACTGTTAATTTTTACTTGTTTCGGGCCAGATTCGGGTCGGGTCGCGCCGTAAACATGCCTCAATTTTATTTTTAAAGTTGTGAGGCCCATTGTCCCAGATGTCATCTTTCCATTGGACACCGCACGCATGTGTCCGCACAGAATAAGAACTCCTCGCTCACGCCTCCCCGTCCCCGTTCGCACGCCCGACCGAACCCCTCTCTCTCCCTCATCTCCTTCGACACAGAGAGCGCCCATCCCATATCGTGATCTCCTGCTCCTCTGCGACTCCTCGAGCCGCACGCCTGCTCCGCTCGGCTCCTCGAGTCACACGCGATGGGGAGGTCTCTCCCTATCCCTTTTCCCTCTTGCCTATAAGAAACCCCATCTGGGGAGGTTTTAGGAGGCCGAAATTTTCAAACGTAAGGGGAGGTGCTGCCGAATTGCTTCTAGACCTACTCTTGCTTTTCTTGTGCGCTCTACGTCAAGTGGTAATCCCTTCCCTTCTCTTCTTTAGCCATTTGATGTGGTGTTTGCTTTCATGTTGAAACTCTTCCTTACACCTCCATTTGGATGATTAAATGAGGTTTTTTTAATCCTAGGTTGGTGGATTTATAGTTGCATGCTAGGTGTTTGTTGAAATGGTGCAGGGAAATCTAGTTCATCATATTTGCATCAAAGTTAGTGGTGTAACATTTGAATTCTTCTTTTATGCACCTTATGCAAATCCTCATTTTTAAAATCTGAATTTTTTGTGGCTTATTCGTGAAAATCTGAAGCTATTAGGTGTTCTTTTTGCATAATCTGAAATTATTGAGATATTTATTTTTCAAAATCTGAAACTTGGGTGGCCTATTTGTGAAAATATGAAATCATTTGGAGGCCTTGTATCGTTCCCTACTGTTGCCTTTTTATTTTGGAACATGTGCAAATGATGATATTTACTGTTGAGGGTTGCTAAAACTCTTGCTTCGGGGCTTAGTTTTGTTTTTTTGCTTCCCGTTATTCTCCTGTTCAAAATGTATGTAGGAGGCAATGTTTATTTTTCTCCTCTGTTAAAGCTAAAAAAAAAAGAAAAAAAATATGCATGCTGAGGGGTTTGATTTGGCTCCCCGTGGCTGCCTTCCTTTGCTCGAGTTGCATGTTATACCTTAGTGAATACCTTATGGCTTGTTGATTTGGTTTTCTTCTTGTATGTTTTTCATTATTTGGAGCTTCATAGCTTGACGACTTGGTTCAAAGAAGCTTTCGTTACATGTTATCCATTATTTGAAAGCTATGGAGTTTGTAGAAAATGCTTTTGTTTATGAAAAATCCGGAATTCGAAAAGAAATTTAGGGATGGTTTTATAAAAATCTGAAAGCATTCGGTGTTCAATTCGTGATATTCTGAAGCCATTAGTGTTCAATTTGTAAAATCTGAAATTTTGGGTGTTGTATTTGTTGAAGTTTGAAAATTTTGGTTTGCTCATTTGTAAAAGTCTGAAAATTAAGTGTTAGATATGTGAATACATGAGAGTTAGGTGCTATGTTTGTAAGTGAAACTTTTATTTTTGGTGAAATTGTATTAAAAAAAAAATCTAAAAGTTTAGAAGGTCTTGATTTGTAGCACAAGGTTCCTCCGTATTTTCGTATCTCACATGCAAGCTTCCATATTTACATACACATTGCTTTGACGCTTTTTTTTGAACCCATGCATGAATATGCCTATTTCACTAAGAAGAAAGAGAAGAGTTTACATATAGGTCACCTAGCTCTCATGTATTTGCATATCTAATATAAACATTTTGAAGGATGAGAAATTGGATGGCATGTATGAATGCCTATGTTGGGGCTCTTAACCATCTTGTTTTATGGAAGTATGGAAATTTATACATATATATTCATTTTATAGAAATCATGGAAATTGACTCGTTGTTTGCATAATAGTAAGATGAGGTTTCTACGATTCATCTAAATAAAATTTCAGGACTTGTTGTTTGGCTTTGGCTTCGTGATAGCTTGGTCTTTAGCCATATACTGACTCGGTTTGGCTTTGCGCTGAGCTCGGTTTTGCCATGTTTTGATGGCTCGATTTGGACCTTATGCTGGCTTCGATTTTGCCTGATGAAGGGCTCGGTTTTTGGCTTGGATAGGTCCTATTTTGGTGAGATATGTGGCCTGTTTTTGGCTTTATAATGGCCCGGTTTTGGCCTCATGCGTGCTTCGGTTTTGCCTAATGAAGGGCTTGGTTTTTGGCTTGGATATGTCCTATTTTGGTGAGATATGTGGCTTGTTTTTGGCTTTATAGTGGTCCGATTTTGGCCTCGTGATGGCTTTGATTCTGCCTTATGAGGGGCTCAATTTTGTGCTTTGACATGACCCCTGTTTTGGCTTGTGATGTGGTTCAACTTCAGCTTTGATTGAGCCTGGTTTTAGTGTGATATGTGCCTCAGTTTGGGGCTTGATTTTCAGGCTTTGTATTGCTATCCCTACCCGTGAGTCTTGTTGGATGTTGGCTTGGATTTGGTGGCTTCCCTTTAGTTGCCTTGCCAGTGAGCTTCGTTTGGTGGCTCCCCTTCGTTGTCCTTGGCCGTGAGCCACCTTGTCTGTGTTATTTAGTTATTGTGCACCTGTTGATTGGTCCCTCCTTACTACCCTGACCGTGAATGCCTATACAAGCCCCTGGATTATATTGGCTTCGTATTGGCATTGAAGACTTGTAGTTCAAGGTGAAATTGAATATTTTGATGTTCGTAAATTGAAATTTCTTAATTTTAGTTGTTTGGAAGAAATTTGAATGTCTCCTTCGAGGGATAATTCGTTAGATGTTTGGAAATGTTTCAGGGCCCAATTCTGCGAGTCGAGTTAATTGTGATATAAAATAAAAAGAGAAGAGGAAGAATCTTTTAATATTTAGGAAAATTTCAGAGTAGTTTGGAGATTTCTAAATAGTGCCTTTTGGGGATGTCTCTTGACTAATTTGTGTGAGTGTGCTCTATTTCTTTACTTATTCGAGAAAGTCCCGTCAGTCGGATGTTTTAGGCTAACCCTCCTGCCGCCTTGGTTTTTCTTTTATAAATTTATTTTGGAGGTGCGTTAGTCTTCTTTCTTTTTCATTTCTTACTTTTTGGTTTGTTTTCCTTGCTTCTTGGTTCGATTTTTAGATGCTTATGTCTAATACATAAGTGCGCATGTATAGCATTTTGTTGTATGTGAAACCATCAAACAATGTCGCAAGTAGGTCGGTTTTGTTTTGGAGCTTAGGGCGGTGTGACAAAAGCACACCGGTGGTAGAGCGAAATGATATTTCATCATACGACATCAGGACCCAATCCAGGGACCCGGTGAAATGTAGGATGATAATATCATTCACCGACACAAGACTAGCGGGGGACCTGTACCTTCTTAGGTTGTTGGTTGTCTTACGCCCGACGGCGTGATCGACTCGGGGACAACTATACTTTTCAAAACTGATAAAAACAAATACAATATTTATAAAAATATTTTCACCACAAAATTAATACAACTTTCTTTTGTATGTCTGAAATCCACGTGCATGCTAAAATATAAATTTCAAATGTATTGTAGTTTGGTTGTCCACTTGTCGATTGCTAGTATCGGGCTAAGAAGCACCTTTTTAAGTTACGTTTAGTACGACACTCTTCTAATTGAGTGGCGGTCTCTATATATTCAGGTGACCGACAGTAGCCTTCGACGTCCCTCGAGTAAAAATATATAGTATCTAAGCCTAGCACCGACCCGAGTGTTTGTGGTTTTCTCTCTTCAAATTTTTCGTGTGATTTTACTGGAGCTTTTGGTAAAGCACTCGTGGTCCTGTTCCGGGATTTTCCCGTGTTTTTGATGGTTGTCTTTGAAATTGTCATTTGTTGATTTCTTTGAGTTTGTCGTTGTGAGTCATTTGCCGATTTTCTCGAGTTTTCCGTCGTGACTCACTTGCCGCTTTTTCTCGAGTTTTCCAGATTGTGTTTCTTTTGTTGCTCACTTTTATTTATAAAATGCATGCTAGCTCGTTCCTTAAAATTTGTCACTATACTTATAACTGTTACATTTATCACACTTAAGGAGCAGCGGACCTCCTAGGTATACAGATTTGTTTTTTACATGCGCTCTACTTTACAGCACAGTTTATTGTTCTTGTCTATTGTACATTAAACTGTTTTCCTATACCGCATGCTCTACTGTTTATGTACATACTGTGTTGTCAATGTTTTCCTTTGTTATATCTGCTACTGTTTCTTTTACGCACTATACCTTAGAGAAGGAGGCTAGTAGTTGGTTTTATAGGGGGTACCCGGCAGCAGATCGTTGACTCAACGATTGCATGTACAATTAAAACTAACGTCGAACTCGAATGTGCTACGACGAGGAGCTTGGAGCTGGCGTTGTAGGCAAGACAATCATCTTCAACAGCAAAACATGTCTTCACCAGCTAAACAATTCCTTAGGATTAAACAACAAGTCATAGGATTTTGAGGTCGTTTGCCTAATGCGACATAAATCCTCAAACTCTCTTTAGATCTTTGTACAACTCTATTGTACAATTTGAGCCCTAACTCGTCTTAGGATTCAGAGGTTGTCGTTCGTCACGACCTAAATCCTCACGTCTTCCAGATTTTTTATGTGATCGTTTCACATGAATGTAAGCCCTAAGTAAATAAAAATTGTCATGATAAAACACTTAAGCAATTTCTCCTCAAAACTGAAGCCAAACAATAGGATAAACTGGGAAGTCACCGAGGTTCCCCTCCGGATCTTCGTTTCACATGAATGTAAGCCCTAAGTAAATAAAAATTGTCATGATAAAACACTTAAGCAATTTCTCCTCAAAACTGAAGCCAAACAATAGGATAAACTGGGAAGTCACCGAGGTTCCCCTCCGGATCTATGGCATCCCCTAGTTCTTCCTCATTTGGATTCTATGATAAATGTTCCAAATTTGAGACATTCCCTTTTCACACCTCTTTGTTCGATTTCGTTGAAAAGTCATATCCTTTTGATCTCTTTGAAGATAATATTCCATGATTTTTATCGAGAGTTTTTTTAGGTGACTTCGGTTATCTAACTTGTAATTAACCATAGGGGTTTGCTCTTATACGAAGTTTTTTCAAACCCAACTTAATATAAACCATATTTAATTCTTCGTATTAAATAGAAGAACTTATCTATATATATGTATATAAATTAAATGTCTTTCCAAAGCGGGTGATGGGATTTCAATTCCGACGGCCGACAGCTTTCAAAGGGTAACTCTTCAACCAAAAATAGTGTCGACAATGTGTCATACTTTAAAGTTATGGGAGGGTAATTAAACAGAGGTTAAGATGCATTAC
The DNA here is from genome assembly GCF_001263595.1 of Phalaenopsis equestris. Classification (NCBI taxonomy): domain Eukaryota; kingdom Viridiplantae; phylum Streptophyta; class Magnoliopsida; order Asparagales; family Orchidaceae; genus Phalaenopsis; species Phalaenopsis equestris. The sequence goes on along the minus strand of NW_018252195.1, from coordinate 48,831 downwards.
AAAGATTTCTCATAATCAATTTGGATTTATGCCGAGCAAGTCTACTATGGAAGCTATACATTATTGAGAGGTTTGATGGAGAAGTTTAGAGATAATAAGGAGAATCTACATTTGATTTTTATTGATTTAGAAAAATCTTACGATAAGGTTCCAAGAGATGTCCTTTGGAGAGTTCTTGAGAAGAAAGTTGTTGATGTGACTTGCATTCAAATCATTAAAGATATGTATAAAGTAGATGTTACTTGTGTTCAAACTGAAGGAGGATTGACCAAATATTTTCCTATTTCTGTTGGATTACATCAGGGATCAACTTTAAGCCCATACCTTTTTGCTTTAGTTATGGATGGTCTTACTGAACATCTACAGGAGGATGTACCTTGGTGTACGCTTTTTGCTGATGATATCCTTCTTGTGGATAAAGAGAGAAAAATCTCAGGAAAAACTTGAATTATGGAGGTCTACATTGGAGTCTAAAGACCTTCATTTAAGTATAACTAAAACTGAATACATGGAATGTAATTTTAGTAGTAGTAGCTCTAGTGACAGAAGTGTGACTTTGGGTGATCAAATTATTAAAAGGTGTGAACAATTTAGATATCTTGGGTCCGTTGTTCAAAGCGATTGTGATATAGATGGGGATGCTAACAATAGAATTCAAGTTGGTTGGTTGAAGTGGAAGAATGCTTTGGGCCTTTTGTGTGATAGAAAAGTACTGCTTATACTGAAAGGAAAATTTTATAAGACGGTGGTGAGACCTGCAATGCTCCATGGCGCAAAATGTTGGTCTTTAAATAAGAAACATAATAATAAGTTAAGTGTTGCCGAGATGAGAAAGATTAGGTGGATGAGTGGCTTTGCACTTAGAGACAAAATGCGAAATCACTATATCCGTGATAGGGTTGGTGTAGCTCCTGTGACGGACAAAATTAGAGAAAGTCATCTTAGATGGTTTGGTCACATTAAACATCGACTATCTGATGATCTGATTAGGAGAGTAGATGTTTTAGATTCGACTTGTGTTAAGAGAGGCAGGGGTAGACTTAGGAAGACTTAGGCTTATTGTATAAAAAATGATCTTAATTTACTAGAACTAAATGAAAATATGACACTAAATAGGACACAATGGAGAAAAAGGATTCATGTAGCCGAACCCACGTAGTGAGATTAATGCTTCGTTATTGTTGTTGTTGTTGTTGCATCCTAAAATGATGTTTTAAAATTTGTGCATACCATGAAAATATACTAAGAGCTAATATCAAACAAGAAGCCTACTTTTGAAGTTAATATTAAAGGAGTGTCATAACCATTGGGTCATTGGTTATGTATTGTCAAGAATCAAATTATATAGAACCATTTTAAAGGCATCAGGCACCCTCAAGGTGATATATTGCTCAATACTGAATTTGCTAAGCATAAGAATAGAAGCTGTCCCAAGTGGCACTAAAATGAAAATAGCCATGTCACTTAAAAATATACTTAAATATTAAGAGCAACATTAAAAATTATATAGAATTATAATCGTCACACTGTGTTCTGTTGGGCCACATAATCAATTTTCAAGCTTCGTTGCATATCAAATTTAAAAGCATTGCTAAATAAATTTTTTAAAATAAATAAAGTAAAACCATTCAAGCTAAAAGCATGTATAAACTAAAGAATCTATCTTTGCCATCTTCTAATTGATTTTTGTCAATGTCCATAATCTATACCGTTGTACTTATAGCCCTCTTATTCTCGATCTAGTTCCTCGAACCAATCCTCTCCATCTTCAAGAAGTTACAACTCTAGCACCTGAAGTTCTTGTACCAATACTCGATCAACAAATTTACAATGGCACATTCTTGTTTCTTCCAATTTTAATGCTCTTTTCACATCATTCCATGCCAACTTTTTTATGTTTTTTATTATTTTTTTTTATTACATGTCAATTCAATATCATAAAAACATGAAGCTTACCTCTTGTGCAACAACCATAGCAGGTTTGGTTGATCGTCCATCAAAATATGCAAGTTTTGCGTCAGCCAATGCAGATTTTAACTTGGCTTTTGGCAGATCATCAGGCACCATTGCAGGGACGCCCAGTGTGTAGATACATGTACGAGTTTTCCTAAAAGGATGTCATTTAAATTGACCAATAGAGCAATACGCAAGAGTTTATTACAATGTCCTGAAAGTAGTAAATTAAATTTAGCACAAACGTCCTCAAAAACTAAAAGAACATAGAAGGATTCAAATATTTTAGAGATATTTTAGGTTTG
>NW_018252195.1:12146-46563 GCF_001263595.1 Phalaenopsis equestris | reverse complement strand
GTAGGGAAAAAGCACCGACCTCTAGATCATATAGAAGCTGTAAGCCACTGAAAAAGTTTTTGTTTATCACACACATCATTACTTGCTACCCCATAAGATATGCTATTTCTATTTAAATATTTTCCTCTTATGATCAAGCATATGATGCAGGGCACGCTTAATTAAGGAATCGTACACTGTCGAAGGTCAGACACTGACACGGCTCTAACATGTGTCGAACGTGACATAAAAGTGCCCAATGTAAATAATAATTAAAAAAGAGGACACTCTGTCCTAAATTAATGAGCTTTCTAAAAGTATTTTTAGATTAAAATTCAAAAAAAATATGTATTTATGTAAAACTTAAGATTTACATACATACCACTATACTTTTATGTTTTTACATATCTAACACATAAATTTCAATTTTCACATAGATGCAACTTTAAACGTATATGAAAATGAGTATTTCACTTCTTAAAACTGAAAATATTGGTATGTTAGATGTGATATGAAAGATATGGGTGGCATAAGGGTAAAAAGAAAAAAATTTAGGTGTTAGATATGTAGATACATAAGAATTCAGTGCCAAAGAAGTTGGTGATTTTTTTATTTCTTTTAATGAATAATGATTAATAGGACTTAAATCTTGATATAATATAAGATAATATATGATTTCATTTTGTATGCCATAAATTAAACAACTATTTACGGATATCTTAGTTTTTGAAAACTAATGTTATAAATTTCTTATTTTCCTTTTGTATTATTTTTAATATTTTGTTTATTTAATTTTTTTATTTTTTTAACATTTTTTATTATAAAGGTGTGTCTGACATGTGTCCGTCTCTAATAATTTTAATAAAAGTCATGTCTCGTGTCCCATGTCTGTGTTGTTTCCATGTCTCCATGTCCATATTCGTCCAACGTAAGATCAAACAAATTGCAGAAGCACCACTATGTATCCATAATCACCAAATGATGAGGTTATAGATAAACAAAGTCCTAACCTTAATCATACAGAGAAATAAAGCACATCTTTTATCACTCAAACAACATGCAAAATTACTTAAGTTGAGAAATAGGGGATTTATTGTGTTGCTTACTATACAAACCAATACCAAAATGCATGCACAAGTCAATCTTTTGTATACATAAACCTTAAGGTCTACAGTGAACATCACACATAACTCAAAAAAACAAGAAGTAAGAACAAAAAAATAAAACAATATAACATGGTTAGAGTTCTTATAACTCAACGTTCATAGGGCAACATCAATTAAATCTTTTTATTGAGAAATATAATGAATATAAACAAAAGATTTATCAATTGATTTTTGGTCTCGTAAAGAGCGCATAAATCACTCAACCCCTAAACAAAAAAAGAAAAAAAATGAATGACTTGCATATTTAAGCCATATAAAATCCACAAGAACCACATTCTCATGCATCTTTATTTCTTACAATTATTAATCCAAAGATCATAAATTTGATTCAGGCAAAACAACCAAGAAGAAAGAAGATCAAGTGTACGAAGGAACCAAGCAAAACTTTACAAGTGATTTACACCAATGGAAGCTAATACTTGTGATGAAACACTGTGGAAGCCCTAAGGTTTCTTCCGATTTCCCCAAAGGACAAACCCTTGACTCCTTGCCTCCTCACTCTTGTGATTTTCTTTTCGATTTTTAATTCATGGGTTAGGATTCAAAGAAAAATATCTATACAAGCATTGCTTATATGAAGGTAAACTATAACCATATAATCCACAGAGAAAATAAGAAGCAAAATAGATCTCAATTCAAGAACATATCTTAAGAATTCACCTATTCCTATAGAGTCAATAGAGATCAAACCAATACATTGCTACTACTAAACTATGAAGGAAGAAGAAGAGCATTACCAATATATATTTAGGCATTTGCTACATATGATTTATAATTTTATTTAATAGATGTATAATAGTTGAATTTCACAATTTTCAAGAATTAATCAATGTAAATAATTACATTTAAAGATATAATGCAAGTATAAGCTTTAATTATTCTTTCCTTTATATATATATATGCTTGAATTTCCTTTATATATGCTTGTATATATATATTTCTTGTTGCTTTTATAAATAAGGGCTGTAGTGTGCTTTTATCTTAATATGATCTCTTGGTTTTTCCATCCCGTAAGAAGCAAAAGAGGAGAAAGGGGTGGGGTACGTGAGTTGTTGGAAAGCTTTTTAGATCTCCTTGTTTCAGGAAGTTTTTGAAAGTGATTTTATTGTATAACTCTTAAGCTGTGCAACTCTGTAGAAGTATGAAGTGTTTTCAAGTAAATCAAGACTTAAATTGATATGTGTTGACCTCACTTTTGGCGGAAGTGTAGTTTTTCTCCTCTTTAATAGCTTAGGGTCTAGCCGTAAGACTTCACTGTCAACTACTCCTAGAAAACTAGCAAAGGAGCACTCCCTGTTAGAAATTCTGAGCATTTCTTTGCTCGACTTGACGTTCTGCATGGTAGTTTTGACCGCTATTACTTAGTAGGTAAGGCTACTATGGAGAAACTTAAGGAGCATCCCTATAGGACTGTTGGCCTTAGGATTGACCGTACGCGTTGATTTGACATCGTCGTGCTCTTCACCGTCCTGTTTGATTGAGCTCGAGCCGAGTTTTTGACGTGATTTGGGTCACGACGTGTTTTTGTCCTGATCGTCAACGAGGTTGTCTAAATGACACCAGATGACAAAACGGACTGTGCCGACACGTCCAGAACGTCGATTTTGCCTAAAGGGGACGATCGTTTCACCGAAACAACACGTCTGGGAAAAAATACACATTTAAGTGTTAATTATAATAATAAACAATATTTTATTATTATTATTATTATTATTATTATTATTATTACTACTACCTTATTTTTAAATCCTAACCTAATTTCATTATCTCCCCCTCCCCTCTGCTGAGTCTCGACCCCGTGGAACTCTGCCCTAGCTTCGGCTCGCTCGGTTCCACCTGGCCCGCTCCTTCGTGTTGTTGGAGTCTCGTTCCCGCGCCCGCCTCGCGCATACGGGACGATCCCGCGACCCGTCCCTTATCGTATCTCATCCTCTGCGAGGATCTCATCCTCTGCCTCTGGCACGCCCGTATGGGGGCGTCTGCTCCTCTCGATCCTTCGATCCGTATGCGATCCCCTAATCATTCCTTCTCCTTCTCTCTGGTTTATTGACACTCTGTTTGGTGCGTTTCAATGGGCCAAAAATTTCTGAGAGGGAAAATTTCTGACTGTTTGGTGCGTTTCAATGGGCCAAAAATTTCTGAGAGGGAGGGAAAACTCTGCCAAATTTATTTCTCACCTTTTTTCTTTAGTTCTTCCTCTTTGGGTTCGCTTCCTCTTGCTGTTGGAGAGGAGTTTAGGCTGTGAAGTATTTTTCTGAACTTTTTTACTTTAGTTCTGCATTAAAGAGGTACTTCTTCCCCTCCTCTGTGCCTTGCTTCTTTTTCGATTTCTCTCGGCCAAGCTGCTGGAAATAGTTTTTTTCTTTGGATGGTACAACATGCTAGTCTAATATACTTCATGTATTTTTTGATATTCACCATTCAAGCATATGAAAGTAGGTTTTTGAGCATGTTCTAGGAGTTAGTCCTGATTATTTGCTATAATCAATGAAAATATAGCATGTTATTGGATGCCTTCTTTTTGCTTGAAGTATTTGGAAGTATTATGATGTAGCTTTGAAACGAGATTTGCTCCTCCGAAATACATGTCGGAATGCATCATAAATCTTTTTATTTTTATCACTCCTGCTTAAAATGAATACTAGAGAGCCCGCTTTGCTTTTCATATATATGTGGGGCTCAGTTTTAGCTCATGTGGTTGCCTCATTTGTTCGAAAGCTATATGATGTATAAAAAGATTTATTTTGGAAGTCTCTCGGAACTTATTTTGAAAGCTTGGTGTTTGATTTATCATTGCTCTTTCTTGTTCAAGTATTGGTTGAGAAAAAAGAATTTTTGGAGGTTTTGAAATGTTAACTTTGAGGTTTATGCATGCTTCTCTATTTCACGTTATTCTTCTCATATGAAACACATATTGAGGTGGATTTGTTTTAGCCACCGGATGACACAATTTTTGGCCTTTGCTGGGCTCGGTTTTTAGCCTCTATTGGGGCTCGGTTTTGGCTCTCTGTGGCTTTTCCTTGCTCGAAATACATGTTATGAGAAAAATTATTTAATTTGGAAAGCTTTGTAACTTGTTTTGATGGCTTGGTTTAGCTCCTCGTGAGGCATCCTTTTGCTCAAATATCTGTTGGAAACGGTTTCATGTTGGTGGCCCGAATGTGTTCTCTATGTTGTTGTTCTTGTTTAAAGTGTATACTGGTTCCATAAATTGTGGCTCCATAAATTGATGTTATAAATTGATGTTTCAAAGGCATGTGGGTTATTCTTTGGCTTTGAATGACTCAGTTTTACCTTGAGGTGGCTGGAATTTTTATCTCCATTAAAGCTTGGGTTTTAATTTATGCTCAGGCCCTATTTTGGCCTTGAATGACTCGGTTTTGCTTGCTTTGGCCCTTACCCGAGAGCTTGTTGAGGGGTTGTTATGTGCTTCTCTGGCTCCTACCTAAGAGCTTGTGATGGAGTTTGTTCAAACCTTTTCTTGGTCTTACTCGTGAGCCTGTTGGTGGGTCATTCGGGATTGTTTGGCTCTTCTTGTTGGGCTTGATTAGCTTGAATTTTGCTGATGAATCAAGTTTGTCATCTAAAAAAAAATTATAATCATTTTATTTATTTTTTTTATCCTCTTATGTATGTGGGGGGAGCATATTAGCCACTGGTGGTTCTTTTGGTTGCCTCGGTCGTGAGCCTTAACAGCTCTCCCTTTCCTTTGGTTGCCTTAGTCGTGAGTCTTACTTATTGTTCCTTGGGTTGCCTTTGGTCATGGGCCTTAGCAGTTGTTCCTTGCTGCCCTGAACCGTGAGCCTTAGTAGTTGCCTCCCTTGTGGGTTGCCTTGGCCGAGAGCCTTAACTGTTGTTCATCTCTTTGTATTGAGCTTGGCTGTGAGCATTTATGTGGTTTTAGCCAGATGTTTTTATATTTATTTAACATATGAAGCTTTTGATTACATTTGGAATTGGATGACTTTGATGTTGGCATGATTTTGGAAGTATAAATGGTTGTCGTCCCTGGGATACTTTTCCTTTTGTTCGAGTTGTGGAATTTGAAAATTCATTTTCAGGGGAGCATATGGTTGATTTAAATTGAATTCATAAATGATGTTTCGGGAGTTTGACATTAAAGTTTTGATATAGTTCGAGTGCAGGCTCGGGTGTGTGTGGACATGTAGTTAGTGGTAGAGCCATGTGTGCGACCGTCACATTGACTTGGGTTGATCCACTTATAAAATGTGGAAAATGATATCCTTTCGGATTGATTCAAGGATCTTAGGGCCTTCTTTTTCAGATCTTTTCGTCATGAGTTTTGAGGGCTGATTCATCCTCCTTTCTGATGTTTTAAGTGGATAAGTACCTCCTCTCTCCACCTTATTTTTGTTCTTTTTTTTCTTGCTTTTTGGTTCGGTTTTTTATGCTTATGTCCGATGCATAAGCGTCCACGTATAGCCTTTTGATATACGTGAAATCATCAAGCAAGGTCGCAAGTAGTTCGGTTTTGTTTTGGGGCTTAGAGCGGTGATGACAAAAGCACACCAGAGATAGAGCATAATGATATGTCATCCTACGACATCGGGATCCGATTCAGGAACCTATCAGGATCCGATTCAATAATTCGGTGAGCTGTAGGATGACAGTATTATTCACTGACATAAGACTAGCGAGAGTTGACCCGAAACTTCTTAGGTAGTTGGTAGCACTACGCCCGACAACGCGATCGACTCGTGGACTACTTTTCAAAATTGATAAAAAAACAAAATTGATAAGAATAGATACACCTTTTTTTTAAAACAAAAATATATTTTTCGCTACAAATAAAATTGATACAACTCCTTTTGTATGCTTAAAACTTATGTGCATGCTAAAAATATAAATTTTAAATATGTCCACCTATTGATTACCTGTTTGGGCTAAAGAGCACCCTCCTGAGTTAGGTTCGATAGGACATCTTTCTAGTTGAGTGGCGGGCTTTATACATCCGGGTGACCGAGTAGCCTTCAACGACCCTCGAGTACTAATATATAGTTGAGTCTAGTCCCAACTTGAGTGCTTGCGATCCCCCCTTTTCAGATTTTTTCATATGTTTTCTCGGGATTTTTTACCAAAGCACTCGTGGTCGCTTTTCGGGGTTTTCCCCGTGTTTTCTAAGATTTTCATTGATTCGTCGATTTCCTCGCATTTTTCTTGTCGCGAGTCTTGTGACGATTATTCTCGAGATTTCTGAGTGATGTTTTTTTACTTCGTTTATATAAAGCATTTCGGTCTGCTTATTTCGGTCTGCTTCCTCAAGGCTTCCTCAAGTTTTGTTGCTTGTACCTGATTGCATCAATTACACCTAAGGAACTGCGGATCTCCCAGATATGTAGGTTTGTTTTATGTTTACAGCATATTACTTTCTTGTAATTACTTACAAGTTGTATTTCTTACTTTTTTTTACACCTCATGTTGTACTGTTCTCTTTACTGCATACTCTACTGTTATGTTATACACTGTACAACTTCAACACGTTCCCTATAAAATGTTTGAAGAACTACAACCATAGGGCCGCTGGATTTAACATCATAACCTGACACCCTAGAAAACTTAAACTCGTCACGACAAGGAACTTGGAGCTAGCGCGGTGGTCAGCACGGTCATCTTCAACAGCAGAACATGTCTTCCTCAACTAAACTATTTCTTCCATAGAATTAAACAATAATCCATAGAATTTCGAGGTCGTTCGCGTGGTGCGACATAAATCCTCAACTTGTCTTTTAAACATTTGTACAACTCTATTGCAACTCTATAGTGCAATCTAAGCCCTAACTCGTTTTAGGATTTTGAGGTTGTCGTCCAACACGACCTAAATCCTCACATCTTTCAGATTATTTATACGATCGTTTCATACAAGTGTAAGCCCTAAATAAATAAAATTGACATGATAAAATAATTGAATAATTTTTTTTCTAAACTGAAGCCAAATCATATGATAGACTGGAAAGTCACCGAGATTCTTCTCCGGATCTGTGACATCCCCTAGTTCTTCTTCCTTTGGATTCTATAATAAATGTTCCAAACTTGAATCATTCCTTTTCCACACCTCTTTGTCCGATTTTGTTGAAAAGTCCTATCTTTTTAACTTCTTTGAATATAATATTTCTTGATTTTTATCGAGAGTATTCTTAGGTGACTATGGTTGTCTAAAATGTAATTAACTATAGGGGCTTGCCCTTATATGAAGATTTTTCAAACCCAGCTTAAAATAAACCCTATTTAATTTTTCATATTAAATAGGAAAATTTGTCGGCAAATAAAATGGTTTCGCAGACCAAACGGACCTCATATATTTCTTAGTTTATTTGATCGAATTTTATCCTCAAGTCTTGTGTTTATCCCTCGGGATAGATACAAGATTTAAGGTAGAACGCTTTTTCATTTAAACTGTGAAGATTATGGGGTCAGTTTGATTTCATATTTTTTTAAACTTAAATTTATATGTAAATTAAAGCGTCCTTCCGAAGCAGACGACGAGATTTCGATTCCGGTGACCGACAGCTTCTGACGGACAATTTCCCCAACTTTTTAGTGCCGACAATATGATTAATTTTATTTTAAAGTTCTAAAAGTATTATGGTAATACTCTCATTCTTCCTCCATTTTTTAATAGTAGCAAGTGGTTGATCTAAAGGATTAATCTCCACTGGTTCTATAGGAAGTGGTGGCCTGGATCTTGAGTTTAATTTTTTTATTTTATATCTATTTTGTTTTTAATATTCTCATGGATTATATGGTTACAGTTTACGTTCATATTAAAAAAAAAATTGTATAGATTTTTTTCTTTGTGCCCTACCCATAACATGAAATCAAAAAAGAATCTCAAGGATGAGGAGGCTGCAGACAAAACTGTGAGTCTCTCATTTGGAGAAATTAGAAGAAACATTATATCTTCAGCTTATATAATTCTTCTATGGTGTTTCATCGAAAGCGTTAGCACCCATTGATGCAAATCACCTATAAAAATTTGCTTGGTTCTAACTTGCACCAATTCATCTTCTTTCTTGGTGCTTTGTTCGAACAAAATGTATGATTTCTAGTTTTAATAATTGCAATGGGATGAAGATATATGAATATGTGATTCTTGTGGATTATATATTGCTTAAAGTTGTAAATCCTTTCTGATTTGTTTAAAAGGTGATCTAGTTTTGTGTTCTTTACAAAACTATAAATCAATTATAAATCTCTTACATCTATTCTTCACATTTCATTAATAAATAGAGTGAGGTTGTCCCGTGGACGTAGAGCTCGTAAGAACTTAAACCACATTGTTTTGATCTTTCTTCATCTTGTTTTATCCAGCTATATGCGGTATTCACAATTAAAATTCATTTATATATCTCTTACGAGTTTTATCTTTACAATTCGATATGCTTTCTACAAATTGATAATTAATTCTTGAAATATTGTATAACTTTTATGTGTACAGAAGATTGTATTGTTGTGTATTAATTTTGATCTTGGTTAAGTATATTAAGTCAGCATGATAAATCACCTATTTCTCAAAAAAATGTTCTCACTACTCTCCAGCAATTATAGAATTACGCTACACCTGGTGCGTCAATCAAACATTCATCCATGACATAAAAAGGCACAGCTAGCTGACACCAACACATTTGTAAAAGAAATACATGAAACAAACACACCGTGCCTTCTTAAGCCAAGTTCATTAAGAACGTCCTCATTGCCAACTGAAAACATTGATGAAAAAATAAAAAACACTTACATCTGTTTATCAACAATCACATATGTAGATGTTGATGTTCCCCCGTTAGAAATCTGAAAAGTGCATAAAGAATGTTGAGCACTAACGCAGAAAGGCACAAAAAAACATAAACAAAATCATGCCAAATAATGAAATTCCTCTGGAAAACCATCAATACAGGGCAAGAGTATTAATTAACTGTTACTATTAAGTTTGCAAGTAAAATGGTCGCCACCAAGGCCATAAGGTGCATAATGAGACAAAAATCTTTACATCAGCCAACCTTGACTAGAGAAGTATCCACCCCGTCTGCTTCAAGCTCTGCCAAGGCGCTTTTCCCTAGAGAATCATCACCAACCTGGGTGCAGTTATACAATTACAAGTGGAATAAAGTAACCATACATAGAAGCGAAAGGTTTTATCCAGCAAGCGCCGGATACCATGGTGATGAGCTTAGGCGTCAAACCCAAGCGAGAAGCACAAGTCAAAGCATTAGCAGCATTCCCGCCACCAAACACCTACAAAAAGATTGCAGAAAGAAAGTTTACTACTCGCGAGAAAAGAATTTAAAAAAAAAAACGATAAAACACATTCGCAGTAATCATGGCCTCCATCAAATATTACCTGCAAACTCCTGCCACGAACCTTCTCATCGGGCTTAGGAAAAGCATCTACTATTGCGACATAGTCCACAGAAACCATTCCAAAACCCACCTAAGCCCATCAATCAAGTTTATTGATTTCAAGGAAATACAAACACAGGTATCACAAGCAAAAGTAATCAGAAATACAAGTGGAGAAATGGACTAAGAGAGAAGACGCACTACGATGCGATTCTCGGGTAAGGGAGGGAGATCAGAAGAGAACAGACCGTGCGTTTCAGACATCGACGATTCCGCCATGGATCTCCTTTTTCAAGAGAAGAAAAGAAGAGAATTCGAGAAGGGAAGATTTTGAAACAGAACCCAGAGCAGGGTTTATGGTTACTGCAGTTTACAGATGCTTCCTTCTGGCGACGATACCTCCAATGATTGTTTTCTAGCTTGTTTTTGCTCCATCTGAAAGCTCCATGCCTCCTGCCACCCAATTTTTATTTACTTGTGTATCTAACTCCTAAAAATTTTACCTTTTATGTTTATACCACTCTTTTATATTACATTAAAAAATATCACAATTTTTAATTTTTAGAAGTAAAATATATATTTTTTTTCATTTATGGATAAAATGGTATGCAAAATTAAAATTTTGTTGTTAGATATGTGACATGAATTACACTTTCAAATTTTGATGTCCATTAGAATGATATAATTAAACCTATAAGAGCTTGTCTTGTGCATAAAAGAAATGATTGGCTTTTCTTTTGAACATGTGGGTTCATAATGTGAATCTAATTTTGAATAAAAGACATAAGTGGTTTGTGTTTGATGTGAATGTGCTAATGGGCTAGGAGTGATAGCTTATATGTGTAATGCCACTTGACTCTCTTTCTAAGCTTATTTATTATTATAATATGATATGCAACAAATAAATATCATATGATATTTTATATTTAGCCAGACATCTAACTCCCGCAATACGTTTGTGATGATGAACAATTTGAATAATATTACTTGTTAAAGTAAATTATATAGACTACTACTAGTTATGATGTGATGTTTTATATGATACATAATACTAAAATGATACTCTTTAGTTGTGTCATATACTTTGTACTTGATATTGATACAATAGTGGTCGTACGCGAATTTATTTATTTAATTTCCGTATAGCAAATGTCTTGAAAAGATAAATTTTTAAGCATAAATATTATTTTATTTATTTACTCCTATTATATTTCATAGTTTTAAGAATGGGTAAAGCTACATGGAGTAAGGTTACTTATTAATTTTAAAATAATTTTACAATATTGAATTAATCAAAGTATTTCGGTATTATTTTTAAATAATCATAATATATTTATTTTGGAGCATATATATACATGTCAGACGATGATTTTCACTTTTTTGTTATGTTTGATGGAGAGCTTTAGATTATAGAAATTTGATGCATTGTAAAAGAAATTCTTTCTAAAAATGAGCATGAACATTATTTGTTGTGCATTCAACATAATATGACCCACCATAGTGTAGAGTTTATACAATTTTGGGTAGATTTTGTTCTATTAGAATAATAATTTTGAAGGAATTAATAAAGTATTGAGCTATAGAATTAATTGTAAGATGATTAATAAAAAAATGTTATTTTAAAACTCATCATTTTTTTTATTTTTGTGTACATTTTCGTTATTTTAAATTTTTACATATGAATTTTCAAGGATAAGAGTATTGTGATTTTTTATTTTTGGATATCAAATATAAGGAATAGCTAATAGAATAATGCTACTTTAGCATTGATAATGCATGGTATCTTAGAGGCCACGATATTAAATTCTTTAATGCAGTTTGCTAATGGCATTGCAAAGCTGGTGGGTGATGCATAGAGTAGAATGTCTACAAACATTGTAGATGTGAGAGCAAGGCATTTATATATGCTCTAAAGATTCAAGATACTCTGAAATAAAAATTTAAAGAAGGCAAGAAAAAAATAAAGAAGTAAGTATTGAAGTTAATGGCTCATAAATATTTTGTCATAATACTTGGGTTGATGTGAGATATGAATAATTAGATGCTACGTTTGCGAGCAATAATCGGGTGACAATTTATAGAAATAATTAAGGATTATGCTTGCTAGAAGATTGATAGAATTGAGTGGAATCAATTCATGCTATTGTGAAGGAATGGCATATAAGCATACATCAATTGACTATAAGGGTTGGGGCCAAAGATATAGGCAAAAAGGTGGTTGGTATGGCTCATACAAGCACACATTGAGTAGTTGTGGGGCATAAAGAGCTAGTTATGCGATGATGATGAAGAGAGGGAGCTAATGCTATGAAGTTAGGAAGGAATGGCTTATATGATGAAGCTTGGGTTGGCCACTCTTGTATTGAACATAAACATTCTACAAATAGCATTTGAATTAATGATATCGATAGAGTACTTTTGAAATAATTAGGGAAAACTTACAAGTTTTCGAGTAGAAAAACATATGCTACTTAAGAATTTATAAATTAATAAAATTAATGTAATAATGTGACTAGTTAGTTTAGATATATATCTAATTAAAAAGATTGATTAGTTCTTTATTATTGAAAGGGGATAGAAGATAAATACTTTTTTTTTGCCGACAATTTTATTAATCTAAACAATTCACTTAAGAATTTCAAAATTAGTTTAGATACATTATAAATTAAGGCGTTTTCTCATATATTTGAATTTATAATCAATTGTTTTAGTTTAATTGTTATAATTCATGAATAATTGAATAAATATTAATTAAGGACCTATATAGTAATAATTATCTTATAACTAATTTTGTTGAGATTTGTGTGAGAATGATGCTCTACGCTCATCTTATTACATATACAACACATACACTTATATGACACATGCAATGGTACAACACATGCAATTACATACATTCCTTATAAATGATCAATTGACCACTCCAATTACCTACCTAAGGACCAACTCAATCATCCTATCTTAGGCAACTCACTCATGACATTATAAAGCCATATGATCTTAAGGAATATCAATTTTGAGGTAATATTTATAGCTATGTTATTGTAATATCTAAACAAAAGTAATTTTCTTATTAAAAATTTATTATTATAATAGATGTATAAGTTATGCATTTTAAAATTTTAATAAATCAAAAGATAATATATTTTCTTTTAAGACATTAATGATCTTCAGAAAGATAAAATTTTAGCATCCTAAGCAATCAAAATTATAGCATTTAATCATTTGAAATCTTAAAACCTCTTATTAAAATAACCCAAGCCCTAACAAAACTCCTAAAAAATACTTGAAAGCTATATTTGAAATTAATACTAACCATGATTTCTCAATCAATTTATATGATGTTTTCTAACATCATTGATTTAATAATATTAACACAACTCTATTGATAAGGTAAACAATGCAAGGGTGCTAGTCTACCTAGAGGACTTATTCAAATTTGAAAAATACTACCACCTTTTTTTTTTCTCATGCACACACTCATCAAATATGTGTGAGTAGAGAAGGATTGGTCTGAGCTAGGCAATTTGTTTTGGGCTAGGCTAGCACAGATTGAGTTGTATGGCTCTATTTTATGGTATGATTTGAATAATCTTAGTGCAAATGGATTCATCTAGAAACACAAGATCTTTTTTAGGCATTTTTATTTTCCTTTTTTTAGCATATTTCTAGTTTGTTTTACAAAATATTAAGTCATTTGTTATGTTGTTTTGAGTATCGTTGGCATTCATGTTTCGTGTTAGAAGATATGGAGATTTACATACATAGCACATAAAATATTAGGTTTGTATATTACATATCAAAACTTTGTTATTTGCATAGATATAGCATATAAAATCTCAAAATAAAATAAAAAAAAGTATCCACCCAAGCACTATCTCATTGCGTCGCCATTTCAACAAAATGTCTCGTGAGCACCTAATCGTAGCCGACATCTTCATGATACTAGTAGGCATCTTATTGGTCCTAGTTGGCCTGTTTCATGATCCTGGTTCTCATCTTTTTACTCCTAGTTGGTCTCTTTGCATGATCCTATTTGGCCTCTTCTTAAGGGTCTCTTCAAGTCTTCCTAATTTTATCCTCGTTGACGACTTCTACTTCGAGTTCCATAAGCTTTATCGATAGAGATAACACTGTTAGAGGACAGATAAAAAAATTAAAATATTAAATCTATAAATCATAATATTGTGAGTGTCATGTAAGTAAATCTTTTAAAAATTTATATTTAGTTAGATAATATTTTCACCATCCCAATAATAATAAATTCATGTTAATATGATAAAATTTTTTAATAAATAACTTAAAAGACTCTAGAATGTTTGCTTGTCTTTATCTTATTTTTATTAATTTATTTTTTGGTGTGTTTATTTTTGAGTAACGTGCATATCTTTATGTATACAGATAATTAGCCTCAATAGGTTTGTAATAGAATAAATGGTATTTCTTGGACAAAGTCTCGTTTAACGGATACTTAAAGAATCACATGGATTTGAGCTCGTCATAAGTCCCATTATATATCTCGTCAGATCAATTAAACCTACCGCTCGGATAAAAAATTGACCTAGCGAATTGACTTGTCGGATTGAAGCGCCAAATATTACGTTCGCGGGAGTTATGACGCTGCACATACCCGTCTTTTGATTTTGCATCAACAAATGGTGATCATGATTAACAAATTGTCGAAGTATATAGGGATTTATGAGTCGTCTCACATCCATGTTGTGATCTTTTCAACAAGAAACCGTTAATAGATTTCATATCGTGCAGTTCATAATTTTATATTTTTTCTCTTTATATATTAAGGGAAATATACTTTGAGTCTCTCTCTCTCTCTCTCTATCTCTCTCTCTCTCTCTCTGGAAGAGACTAAATCGTCTTCTCCATCCTACCAAAGAAGGATTGTCGGATACAAAAAGAACTTGAGAATACCACTCTTTCTTTTATTCTCATAAAACAAGTTTCACGCGTATTGTATGAATTCATTCATATTACACCCCCATACTAGAAGAATTTAACCATTCAAATGAATAAATATCATTATGATAATGTCAGATTTATTAAAATATTCTAATCTATTTTAAAAATAGAAAAAATGCGCGTAGTTAATTTTTCTCCTATACAATTGGAATTACAAATCTAAAATATAAAATTTTAAAAAATAAATCTTAAGCTGAATCTCCAACACACGCGTCGCAGCAGATCCGAATCACCCCACTACCCTCTCATCCATCCGACACGTGTCCGTACGATATCATGATTCCTTGGCATTATCTGCTACGGACACCTGTCCAATTGTAAGACACGCGGCTCAATCTAAATCGTTCACGATCACATGGTCGGCAAGCTACGGGCGTTGAGACACGTGAGCCGGTCACACGCGCGTAAACCAGACCGCTTGTTTGGTCAATGGAAAACTCGATCACAGCCGTCGATTTCCTTAAGCGCGATTTGTCTGCCGGCCTATTAAAGCAAACCCCTCGCTCCATCTTCAATTTCACAAATCTGAAAATAAGCTCGAAAATTGTAAGAAGAGATCAAGAAGCAGTCGAGGAGTAGAACGATGGCGCTGAACATCACCCCCCAGCTCGGTTCCCTTCGCGGTTCCCCGTTTCCAGAGCAGGCCGGCGGTGGAGATCAGCCGACGGCTGTTTCGGCTTTATGGAAACCGGTAGCTTCTGGGGGTAACCTCCGTTGCAGGATTCGGCAGTCTGGAGGGCCAGATGTGGACTCGCCGACGCCGCCGGTGAGCCCTTGCCGATCGCCGATTTTGGGGGCCTTGCGACCGGATTTAACTGTCGCGTGCCGGGCTCTGATGTCGGATGCGGTAGTGGAGGAGGGTGTGGAGCTCGAGCACGGTGGAATGGGTACGGGGGGTAAGGGAAAAGGGGTTCCGGTTTATGTAATGCTTCCGCTTGATACGGTGAAGCCAGGCGGCGGCATGAATAGGAGGAAGGCGATGGTGGCGAGTTTGAAGGCGCTGAAAACAGCTGGAGTGGAGGGGGTTATGGTGGATGTGTGGTGGGGGACCGTGGAGAGGGAGCGGCCGGGGGTTTATGATTGGAGCGGATATGATGATCTGATGGATATGGCTCGCCGGATCGGCCTCAAGGTTCAGGCTGTGATGTCCTTCCACCAGTGCGGCGGTAACGTCGGTGACTCTTGCACGTGCGAACCATATCTTATCTTTTACTTCCTTTCATTTTCTCTGTTATTTAGTTTATCTGATTAGGTTCTTGATCATATTGCCGTACAAGTGAATACGAATTTAGGTTTTTGCTAGTCTGGCTTGAGATTTGAAATGGGACTCTTTGCATATCTACTGTTGCAATTAATTTTTAGTTCCTCGAAACTACGAGAAGGATTTCAGTTTATGGGTAGTTTGGGTGATGGTGCTATGTATGTAAAAAGTAAAAAAAAGCCCCTTTTTTATTTTGTGAAATGGAAGATATATTGAAAATTTATAATGTGTAGTTGCAGAAAAACTTGACTTTTTATTCGATGCTTTGTGGTGCAGTATACCGTTGCCGCGATGGGCGGTGGAGGAGATGGAGAAAGACCCGGACCTCTCGTACACCGATCAATGGGGCCGGCGAAACTACGAATACATCTCGCTAGGCTGCGACACTATTCCGGTGCTCAAGGGCCGAACTCCGGTGCAGTGCTACGCAGACTTCATGCGCGCATTTCGAGATCGCTTCGGCGCGCTTCTAGGATCCACAATCGTCGAGATACAGGTAGGCATGGGTCCTGCAGGCGAGCTCCGCTACCCTTCCTACCCCGAGCTTAACGGCACCTGGAAGTTTCCCGGCATCGGTGCTTTCCAATGCTACGACCGCTACATGCTTGCCAGCCTCCGTGCTGCCGCCTACTCAGTTGGCCATCCAGAGTGGGGCAATGGAGGCCCTACGGATGCTGGGAGTTACAACAACTGGCCGGAAGATGCTCCTTTCTTCCGTCGTGAACATGGAGGATGGGATGGGGAATACGGAGAGTTTTTCCTTTCTTGGTATTCCGGCCTCCTCCTCGACCATGGCGAACGTGTTCTCTCCACTGCCGCAGCTGTTTTCGCTGATACCGGCGCAAAGATCTCCGTAAAGATCGCCGGAATTCACTGGCACTACGGCACGAGGTCACACGCCCCGGAGCTCACTGCCGGGTATTATAACACGCGATTCCGCGATGGGTACAAGCGCATAGCTGAAATGATCGGACGGCACGGCGCGGTGCTGAACTTCACTTGTGTGGAAATGAAGAACTTTGAGCAGCCAGAAGATGCAATGTGTCGGCCGGAGGAGCTGGTGAGGCAAGTGGCCGCAGCAGCAAGGCGGGCCGGCGTGGGGCTTCCGAGATATGATGAAGCTGCGCACGAGCAGATCGTGAAGACGGCTACGGTGGCGGAGGGGGAGGACGGGGGGAAGATGGAGGCGTTCACTTATCTGAGAATGGGGCCGGATCTGTTCCGTGAGGATAATTGGAGAAAGTTCGTGGCTTTCGTGAAGAGTATGCGGGAGGAGGAGCGGTGTCGGGAGATGGCGGAGAGGGAGGCGGAGAGCTTCGTTCATGCCACCGTTCCGCTCGTCCAGGAGGCCGCCGTTGCGTTAACTAGCGGCTGAATAGGCGCCGGCGATGTATTTATAGTTGTCCGTCGATTTATATAGGGTATTTCGATCCCTAAAGTAGAAAGAGAAGGATGTCGTTTCATCTCCATCTTCGAATCAGCTCCAGCTTGGCTGTGGAAAGGCAATGGGTTGTTCTTCCGGCGCTGCTTATGTGAACTGTAACTAGTATAAAATCGGGGTAGTTTACCTGAACTTATATGGAACGGAAGTATTTATTTTTGGGTAGTTATGTTATATTTCACTGATCATTATTGGATCATTATTGAATAAAATTAGTTAAGTAATGGGCTTCTTGAAAGAAAGAATTGTTGGCTTGTGTCATTCTTAGTTGGAAAGAGGAGCTTCATAATAATGTTTAATTGTGTTATAGCTAAACTTTTAGATTCATGCAAAACAATTCTTATGTTCTATTTTTTTAATATTTAAATTATAATATTTTGGTGCATATTATTTTAAAACAAATGAAATGTAGTATATTTGATGAATCAAAATAAAAAAAAATGTTTTGATATTCTTTTTATATTATAATTATATAAGAATAGTGCGACATTTAAGTGAGAACTCCTTGTATTTATTTATAATGGGATCAATTTTATTTTTTAAAAAATAAATTTATTTAGTATATTTTGATTTTTAAAATAAATAAATGTGTTCAAAACATGTTTAATTTTTTGGGGCTTTGCGACGGATCTTGGGATTATATTGGACGTGTTCACAATGGTGAGACAATCGATGGTTCTGGCCTTGGTTTGCTTGCTCTGATCCTCCTGATGTTGGGTGGAATTATTGTCTACTTGACCCTTGCAACAGGGAGTTTGGTCGATCGTGCACTTTGTCTGGGTTGTCTTATGTTGTCTTGTGGTGGTCACTTTTAGTGTCTGTGTTTGACGGGCTTAGGGGTGTTCTCATAAACGATAATATACTTGCTAGCCATTTTTAACAGCTCGGTCAAGCTTTGTGGCTTTGCAAGTTTGCGGTCAAAACGAAACCTCTCCAACCTCACTCCTTGTGTCAGTGTAGCCCGAGCCATGTTAGGCTTCAAGTCCTTGACGTCCATGTTTTCGCTCTGGAAGCGTGTGATAAATGATCACGAGCTCTCATTGTCTCTCTGTTTTCGTTGCCACAGGAATCAGACACTTTTCTCAGGCCTCAGGGCACTGACATATTGTGATAGAAATAGTCTTATGAACTCTGCAAAACATGTGATTACCTTCCACAAGCAACATGTTGAACCACCTTAATGTGGTTGATATCAACATCATGAAGAAAAGCTTGCACTTGAGAACTTAAAAAGTTTTCGATAGGCATATAGAAGATTCGAACAACATGAGGTGATCGTTAGGATTCGACCGCACTTTGTATGATCATAAGACGGGCATCTTGAACTTCTCTGGAGGTTCAACTTCCGAGACCTATAGGGAGAAGACACTCCGGTTACCTTTATACCTTGGCCCGCACTAGTCGGTTTCTCTCATCCATAACAATAGTGCAATTTATATCATTCTTCGTTCCATAACCATCTGTTTGCCTTGAGATTAGTGCTGACATATTTTTCATATACAAGTTTAACGTGTTATTTGTTAAATTAGATTCTATTGTGTCATCAAAACAATGTTATTTTTAAATTGCACTATGTTATGTTCTCAATGTTTGTTCTCTTAGATGTTTAGTTTGTTATGCTATGGACGTTTA
This sequence comes from Phalaenopsis equestris, assembly GCF_001263595.1. Classification (NCBI taxonomy): domain Eukaryota; kingdom Viridiplantae; phylum Streptophyta; class Magnoliopsida; order Asparagales; family Orchidaceae; genus Phalaenopsis; species Phalaenopsis equestris. The sequence continues at coordinate 27,752 of NW_018252195.1, read as the reverse complement.
TTTTATCTCCTAAATTACGTTATATTGTGTCATAGATATTTGTTTTATTTTTTAAATTGCATTGTAATAAATAGGGTCTTAGCTCCTTTGAATAACATTCAAACTGTACTCTAATCTCATTCTATCATCATTCAACTCATTATCACTCTATTCAATTCATATTTGATTTTTAGAACTTTTTAAAATCTTATTCAAATAAATGTAGGTTGTTACTGACTTTAAATGTTTATAATGTAGTAAAAGTTGTTGATATTTTTATTATAAATGAATTTTCATATATATATATATATCCAAAAAAATAAAAACCAACATATTTTCTTATTTTTAGTATCATAGGCATATAAAATTAAATGAAATTTAACGTTCATGGAACACAATTCTTGTAAATCTACATAGTTGAGACCTAAACTTTTATATTTACACACATAGCACACATATGCTTTAAACTCATACATAAAAATGTACTTTGAACCTTTTTACATGAAAATATGTATTTAAACTTTATAAAATGATAGTATATGTGATGTTAAAGATTCGAGCGCCATGCATATAAATATATATGTTTAGGTGTGAGATATCTAAATACATAAGCATTGTGTGCTATGTATGGAAATGCCCCAAAATTAAATTACTCTAACTATAACACAAAAATATTTAGATAACCCTAATACATGAAGAAAATATTACAATAAGAGTTCTAATATATTTTTGCGTCAGGATTCCAATCACTATCTATCCAATTAATGACTGACATATAAAATCCAAACCTACAAAATATTAAATAATTGAAGTGATTGTATGCCTTACCTATCCTAATTGAATTCATGACATCCGTTAATATTTGTTTCCATAATTGGGGTTCTCATTGAAGTTATTTATCCGGAGATTGGGAAGCCTCTAAAAGCATATCACTAAAGCCTCGGCGCCTATACAGAGTTCGTGCCTTCTTCCCAAATCACAGCTGAGTCATCCTCTGTTTTCATTCTACGAATTGTAGCTACAGTTCAGTCCCGACCAATGTAAGTGTAGAAAGAATTTCTTCAATTCCTATTATCTATCTTCCAAAAGTTTTTATGGTAAAGAAACGTCTTTGCTGCAATTATTCTTTCGAACCTTTGAAATGGTTCAAGGGAAAGCCGTTTGAAGCCTATGGACGCGGAGCAGTTGAGAGAGAATGCCCATATGATGGTGGATTTCATTGCCGATTACTACAAAAATCTGGAAAGCTTCCCCGTTCTGAGCCAGGTTAAGGTATGAGATAGCTCTTCTAAAACCCTTTGATGAAATGAAACGTCATGCTTCTGTGCTTTTATGGGTTTCTTTCGTTCTCTCTATCTTCTTTTTTGTTTCATTTTGATTTGTTACGAGATTTGTGTGATTGTAGCCTAATTATCTTTGCGAGCTTCTTCCTGATTCCGCCCCACAACGGCCTGAAAGTTTGCAGGACATTCTTAAGGGTCAGTTTTTTGCCCGGCTGATTTTTTTCTTGCGGAATTTATGTTTTTGATCCCTGTTTTTAAATAAGATCTGTTGTTTAGTGCTTCTGTTTTCATTTAGGACGAGGAATAGTTAAGCTTACTGAAGTATCTTGCATGCAGATGTTCATGAAAAGATCATTCCTGGTGTCACCCACTGGCAGAGCCCAAACTATTTTGCTTATTATCCTTGCAATAGCAGCATTGCTGGATTTCTTGGAGAAATGCTCAGTGCTGGCTTTAATATTGTGGGCTTCAGCTGGATAGCCTCCCCTGCTGCAACAGAGTTAGAGACTATTGTCTTGGATTGGGTTGCTAAAATGTTGAAGCTACCAAATCAGTTCCTTTCTTCAGGTAATTGGGATAATTTTTTCCTTCTATTGTTTTGATGTATATATACCTCCATTAATGGTTTTGAGTTGTTCAGATTTCTCATCCAGGATGAGCAGTATATACTATGAAAGAGAGGGCCTCAAACTAGGAACGAATATAATGAACTACCATCTTAGACAATAAGTATGAATGAATATTGAGTTGGTAGCCAATTCTCTTAAAAATTAAGTATGAAAGAATCTTAAATTTGATAGCCACCAATCTTGGAAATCAAAATCAAATTTGTATTACCCAAGGTTATTAAGGAAATTTATGCTCTACTCTTAAGATTACAATGCTGGTATGATCTTATTATCTTATAAATCTTATATCATAGTGTTGTTGTCATTTTTTTTTCTTATTAGAGTTCTTCACGTTTAATTATTATTATTTTTTGTAATCATTTGCTGTCACACTTAACATCCATATTTCTCATAGTTATGCTTTACATGTGAAAGCGCTACTACTTTTATCATTAGTGAAATAAATATCCACTTTTATTCACCTAGGTCAGGTGCACCAACTAAAAAGAGTAGGTTCAAACTAGTTGGTTTTAGGAGCGAAAAATGATTGAATAGGCTTTTGGTTGAGTTAAAGTTGTAAGTCGCACATTAAGCGTCAATTGGAGCTTAGAAGCACCAAATTTCCTAAACAAGTCACTCCATGTCGTACTCATTTGATTCAATTTGGTAGAATATTGATTAATGGTTCTCAGTGAAAATAATCGTCTTGTTTCTGCTCTAAACAATACTCATTTAAGGCACTCATATTAGGAGAGATGAATACTTGATAACTACACTCCAATTAAAGTAAATGTTCGACCACCATTGTGTAGCCTTAGAAAAGTGTAGCCATTCTATAGAAATGACCTTGACTCTCACCTATAAGGGGTTAAGTGTCAGGTAAGGGGCTGAGATTCTCATGTGAAATCTTGGCCAAAATCATGCATTTCTCTCCCTTTCTCACTTTGAATCCATGTGCTATCTCTAGATTCAATTTGTCCTTACTTTGCAAAGGGTCCGATGGAGTTTATTGCAAATAATCAACAGCTGTCCAAACAAACTCTTAATGTAATATTTTTGCCCCTCTCTTATATTGGATTGCCTAGTGGTACTATATGGGGTTTAACTTCTTTTCACTAAGCTATTTTTCATCAAATTTCTTTACGATGTGCGAGTGTGAAAAATGGTTCAAACCAAAGTCATTCTATTAACAATTATGATGATCTTGAGAAGATGCCTCGAAGTGTGAGGCATGAAGGTTTTGCTACCTTCAAACATCTCCAACAGATGGAAGATCGTCTCATTAATATGAACATTTTCTACTAGTTTTCTATAGTCAGATTAAGTACCTTGATGCACTCTTACTTTGCAAATGTTTTAAATGTTAAATATCTCTTTTAAATTGAATACATTGAATTGTTACAAATTTTCTATATAATTGAATTATTTTCATAACAGCGCTAGAATTAAAGCTTGAGACTATGAAGGAATATCTTTGCAGGGCTTGGTGGTGGAGTAATTCAAGGTACAGCAAGTGAAGCAGTTCTTGTTGCTTTGTTGGCTGCTCGTGATAAAATACTGAGAAGGGTTGGAAAGGAGTGTCTAAATCAACTCATTGTTTATGCTTCTGATCAAGCCCATTCTGCGTTGCAGAAGGCATGCCAGGTGTTCAAACATAAATACATTTCTAACTCTTCTTTTCGAGGAAGCCAGAGGTTTAAATGTTATTTGTTTATTATTATTTTTGCATAACTAGTTGCTTCATGTTATTTAGTAAACAAAATATGCATGCTACTTATCTTTATTATTTATATACGAAGGTAGCGAGCTAGTTTTTTACTCATGGATCATATCTTTTTGTAGTTCTGCAATATATTAAACTCTAAACCCTAAATTTCTCTTAGTTTGCACTCTAAATCCATATTTATTAGTCTACTCAACAACCTTCGATTACCACACTAACTAAAAGAGATGTTGTTATACCAAAAGCCTAGCTTAGCATTACTTTAGTGCCAAATGAACAAAATACATTTTCTTAAGCCAAACTTTGCTTTTAAGTTTTGCTAAGTGAAGAAAGAATTGTTCAAAACTTGCTTTGTATATTCGTAACATGGGCTTAAATAGAGTATTACAATATTTTACAAATACACCTCTAAAATTCTTCAATATTCCCTTTTTTTACCAATAGGACCCTAAATAAGGTTCAATTCTCAACAACCCCCCACACTAACTAAAAGAGATGTTGCTATACCAAAAGCCTAGCTTAGCATTACTTTAGTGCCAAATGAACAAAATACATTTTCTTAAGCCAAACTTTGCTTTTAAGTTTTGCTAAGTGAAGAAAGAATTGTTCAAAACTTGCTTTGTATATTCGTAACATGGGCTTAAATAGAGTATTACAATATTTTACAAATACACCTCTAAAATTCTTCAATATTCCCTTTTTTTACCAATAGGACCCTAAATAAGGTTCAATTCTCAACAGCCCCCCCCCCACCAAGATGAGCAAAATATATCTACTAAACCCATCTTGTCACATAACCTAGAAAAATGTAATGAAATAAGTCCTTTAGTGAGGCAATCAACCACTTGCTCTCTAGTGGCGACATTACTTAGCTCTAGTAGCCATTATTTAGCTTTTCCTTGATGAAGAATCTATCAATCTCCATTTGTTTGGTTCTATTGTACTGCACCGGGTTGTTGGCAATGCTTATTGCTGACTTTATGTCGCATCACAACATTTGAGCTTCTTGGTCCACCTTGACCAACAAGGCTCTCAGCCACATCTCAACAACTCATAAGTCTATGACCCTATACTTTGTCTCTGCTATTGATCTTGCTACTACAAACATTTTCTTGCTCTTTCAAGAGATCAAGTTGCCCCACCACTAACTTGCAATATTCAGAGGTCGATCTTCTGTCATCTCACAACTCGTCTAATTAGCGTCACAAAAACCTTCAATGTCTACATGTCAATTCTTCCTAAAGATCAATCACTTCCCTGGTTTGCTTTCCATGTACCTTGAAATCTAATACACTGCATGGATCCATGTCCTTTCCTTAGATCATGCATGTAGCTGCTCAACACACTCACTGGAAAAGAGATGTCGGCTCGAGTGTGACACAGATATACCAATCTCTGGTACCTCTCACAATCAATTGTTCTCCTGCTTTTGCACTCAACTTGGTCTTCGGTCAATTGAGGAGACTGCAGGTTTGCACCCCAACATGCATGTTTCTGGAGGAGATCTAGTACATTCCTCTGGGACAAGAACATCCAAAATATTTGCATTGTTCAAGATTCTTCACCTCAAATTCATTGCTCAATCTTACCTTTAGTTGGACAATCTCTGTCTTATCATCACTAGTGACAATGATGTCATCAACATATACAACAAATATATGGTGTGACATTTATGTTGTCGAAAGAACACCATATGATTTGCATTGATCTGTTGATATCTCATACTCACCATAATCTTTTTAAACTTGTTAAATCATGCTCGAGGAGACTGCTTCAAGATATACAATGACTTACTGAGCCTATACACCTTGCCCAATGTCTGGACTATAGTGAATCCTAGTAGTATCTCCATATATACCTCATTCAGTAACTCACTATGAAGAAACACTTTCTTCATATCGAGTTGGTATAATCTCTACCCACCATTCACTACCAAAGAAACCAGTGTCTTCATTGTTATCATCTTTATTACTGGCGTAAATATTTCATCATAGTCAATGTCATATGTCTAACTATACCTTTTCTCCACTAGTCATGCTTTGTACTGCTCCATCTTTCCTTCTAGAGTTTGCTTCACGAAAAAGATCCACTTACACCGAACTTCCTTTTTTCTTGTTGATAGTGACGCTATCTCTGATGTTCGTTTTTTATAGAGAGCCTTAAGCTCTTCATGCATAGTCGTTTTTCAGTTGGGATTCTCCTTAGCAACCTACCAACACTTGAGTATAGAGATAATATTCAAATATACAATGAATGCTCATTTGCTTTAATATGAAACCAAGTTAATAATGTCATGTTCCAACCCAAAATAATCAGGAGGATATCCCGCTAAAGTTGGGGGGTAGGAGAAGGAGAACCCACAAACACACATTTTACAGCTCTGGGATCCAACTTCTCCACTGATAGTTTGTTATCCTTCACAAAACACACATCCAAATATCTTCAATGAGAGGATCTTACTATTATCTCCTTTCACATATGAGAAGGAAACTTTCAATCTAACAACGCCGAGGGCATCCTGTTGATCAATTGAACAATTATCAAAATTTTTTGCCCTCATAAGTGTTTTGGAACATTCACTGCGATCATCATGCTTTGGGTTTCTTTTGAAGGTGTATATTCTTCCTCTTTGTTATTTTATTGTGTCGGTGTGTATGGAGACATTGAGGATGTATCTCTTATGTTAACAAGTATTTCTCAAATATTTTGTTGGTATACTTTCTCCATCATCAGATCTCAATATATTCACTACTGCGCCATATTGAGTATGTAATGCATTGTGGAAGTCTTTAAAATAATCAAACACATCACTCTTATTTTCCATCAAATATAACCAAGTAACACAAGAAAAAACAATCAATAAATGTCAAAAAATATCGATAATAATTCATAGATTTATATAAAAAATATGTCTACATGAATCTCAAAACAATTAGACGACTCGGGAGACATAAATGAACAACCGATTACAAGACCGATCGCCCGTGGACATTAATGATGAACAACTGCTAGATGACCGATGGATCATAGGCTGACAAGGAACGCATGGAACGAACGATCAGAAAAATCAGATTTTGACAAAGCGCATCAAGGAACTGTCCATCAGAATGATGATATGCTTTTTGCTCAAGTCGGTCGCTAGATAATCTTGCTCTGCACTGAAAATTGACTGAGTAAATATGGAACAAACGATCAACAAACATCTCCTGACCGGATGAGTCGATCGGTCTTATTTTATTCAATATTCCTGTAATATACTAAAAGACCCATTTGAAAGGTCAATGATGAGAGGATAAATCTATAATTTAATAAAACCTAGACCCATTCCTATAAATATGGGTCAATATCATGAATAATGTTACACATTCTTTACTATTTTCAGTGTGATATTCTATACCTTGGGTGTATTGCTCGGGCATTTTTGGATTCAACATTCTTTATGGTGTGTTATGCGTTGAAACATGTCATCAACAAGAAGATGTGCTCATAACAACAACAAGAAAATTCCAATCAGAGGAACATGACAGAAGTAACATGCACTAGGGAGTTCATGAAGGAATTTATTCAGCAAGGTCTGTTAGACCTGAGGACTCAAATGACTAACCGCATGTCAGGACAATTCACAGAGGTACTCAAAGAGATAGCTGCCCTAGGGGCGGTCCCAGTTCCAAGAGGAGAATCAACCCAACCAGGGGCACTCAACCCCCCTCATGGGAACCGCTAGCGAGCAATGAAAGAAGAATGATCCACCTGTAGGAGAAGCTTAATGATGTGCTATACCAAAATAACACTGGATCCACCCCTGGGGAGGAGAGGAATCAACCGATGTGAATCGAGGCACTGCGACAGTCGTAAAATGCTTTCTCACTGCAAGTCGCAGGAGCTCACTCCCCGGAGAGGTTTAAAATGCTCGTCCTAGAGCCATATAAAGGACGGTCGGTTCTCAATAACCACCTCGCGTCTTTTGAATATTTCATATGCCTGCTAACAATCTCTAACGATCTGTAGTGTAAGGTGTTCTTTAAAACGTTGAAATCGTCTGTGCTAAGATGGTTCAACGGGTTACCTGCAGGGGTGATCACCTGTTTTGCAGCGTTCAAAAAGCTCGTTTTATCTCAGTTTGCCGGCACTCAGAGACCCAAAAAGAGCGTCTGATCCTTATAGCATCTGAAACAAGGAGCCGACGAGAGCGACCGATTACAAGACCGATCGTCCATGGACATCATAGGCCTACAAGGAAAACATGGAATGGACGATCGATTACAAGAACGATTACAAGACCGACCGTCCATGGACATCATAGGCCTACAAGGAAAACGTGGAATGGACGATCGAAGAAATCAGACTCTAACAAAGTGCATCGAGGAACTGTCCCTCGGAATGAAGATCAGCTTTTTGCTCAAGTCAGTCACCAGATAATCCTGCCTTGAATTGAAAATTGACAAAGTAAATATGGAATAAATGATTGACAAGCATTTCTCGATTGAATGAATCAATTGGTCTTATTGTATTCAATATTCCCATAAAATACTAGAAGTCATTTCTGAAAGGCCAAAAATGAGAGGGTAAATCTATAATTTTGTAAAATCTGGACCCATTCCTATAAATAGGGGGTCAATATCATGAATAAATGTTACACATTCTCTACTATTTCCTACTGCACTCTTCTTTCAGTGTGAAGTTTTATACCTTGGCTGTGATTTTCATATATTTTTGGATTCAACAATAGAACTTGTAGAATAAGGTCCCCAAACATTAGAATGCTTCAAGAAAAAAAATAATTGAACTCCTACTCCCATAACTGATATAAGCTCTTAGTAGGCTTACCAAACTCACAAGCATCACAAATCAACTTTTGCTTATTTGCCTTTTCTTATAAAGAAGGATACATCCGACTCAATAAATTTAAACAAGAGTGTCTTATGTGTTTGTGATGTAGCAACAACACATCCTTCACGCTCCTCTCGGATTCTCCTACTCCAGCACTCTCTACCATAAATGTTAAAGATGAGTTCATTCCCTCTTGGGCCAAGTACCAGAGTTCACTATGCCATGTTCCATCCTCAAGTCTGACCAGCCCCTTTCTCTTGAAAGATCAACCTAATATCAAAAGAAATAACACATTTTAATTGGAGAATAATGACACTAATAGATAAAGTGTTCACTAGAAAAGGAAAATGTAAAATACTCGATAAAGTCATATAATTTGTACCCTTTAATGTACATTTACCAACTACATACTGTGTTATGGTATAACAGTTTGGATGCTCTTTGGTACTGTTAGAGGAGTATTGGAAGAAAACTCTCTAACAGTACTTGTAATATATCGAGATGCACTAAATTCTACTATCTATTCTAATGTTCTTGTGTTAGAAATAGATGAAAGAACATGTGCATCATAAGTACCTTTGTCAGAGTGAGCATAGACGACAACATTACCCTTTGATGACAATTAATTGGAAGCATCCCCAGCCCTATCTCATGTTGCTTGTTGCTTCTTCTTCAACAATCCGGACGCTCATGATTCTCATCAGTAAAAACCATACATGTTTCTCCCTCTTATGTTACCATTAGATCTGCCTCCCTTTTTTCATTTTTTTGACGACCAAGGCCTCCACCATCTCTATGTTCACCTGTCTCTCTCTTCTTAAGTGACCTAGGACAGGTCTCTCTTAGATGCCCAACTTCACCACAACTGTAACACTTGCAAGTTTTTCTTTGGACACTTATTATACCTAAGCTCGAGGCAGCCAAAGCTGATCGCACACTCGGAAGTCCCTTCGGCTTAAAGCGTAGCTTCATGTGACATTCTCCTGTATCATTGCAGCAATGAACTCATCTGTGAAGGGATAATCGCCTGAGCTAGGAGGAAATATCTCCTCTGATTAAAGATTGAGTTTAGATGGGTCAGAAACTGCATAGTCCTCATATGTGCAAAATCTCTCTTTTTTACACTCATATCGCCACAGCTCGACATCGGTGAAAAGTGATCAAGATCTGCCCACAACCGCTCTAGAGCTATGGCGTATTCTTGAATCAATTTAGCACCCCGTTCTACTGCTTCTATCTCATGCTGAATTTGGAACACCCTCATGTGGTTCTCTTTCCTAACACAAATTCTCTTCAAATTTGCCCAGATGTCCCTCAAAATTCGAATGTCATCTACTGGGAATACAATTGACAGAATTATCGAGTTCAGCAGTTAGGTGTAGAATGCAGATTAAGGTGTCTGTGGTCCTCCGCTTATCCCCCTCAACATTATTAATCTTTCGGTCATCCCTGGCTACATATTCCTCTAGTCTCTCCCCTACTAGAACAACCTTGATCCAACGGGATCAACTTAGATACGTGACTGATTCATCAAGCTTCAGATCCACAGGAAGTAGGTCTAACTTCACCTGCATCGGAGCACATGCTGAGATAGTGGCTTCTGTCGAGACATTAGCTCTTTGTATGAGCTTGGCCAAGACCTTCAGATGTTCGGGATTTATCTTCCCCAGAAACTTCAATTCCTTACTTCCCGCACTATCTCCATCTCCTGACAGCCTTAATCACAAGAATCCATGCATAGATCACACATATCAAATAACAAATCCTTTGTGTTAGTATGTTGTGATCCTGTCGTTGCCTTTATGGGTCTTGCAAACACGGAGGAATCGAAGATTGAGACTTTGTTGGATGGGTCGCGCACGACAAAGATTTGAACTGGAGTTTCAAAGATCTTTATATGCCACTGCCTCGATCCCGTCATTACTTTCTTAGTTAGCTCTAATTGTGACTATATCGCTGCGATCCCATCACGACCTCTATGGGTAGCTCTCATTTCGGTTGTATCGCGAAGCTCCGAGTCGCGATCGTGTCTTCGTCTAGCTTCGCGAGGACGAAGAGAAAGGAAGTGAAGTTTTTGGTCTTTGTACGCCCGATACCGAGCAATTTCGTCAAGCCGCGATTTCGTCTTCGTTCATCTTTCCGAGGACAAAGAGGAAGGAAGAGATGTCTTGGGTCTCTGTATGCCCGATCCCGACTATCAAGGGTTAGGGCTTTGATACTATGAAGAAAGAATTATTCAAAACTTGCTTTGTACATTCATGACATGGGCTTAAATAGGGTATTTCAATATTTTACAAGTAAACCTTTAAACTTCTTCAATATTCCTTTTTATCAATAGGTAATAGTATGGTTCAATTCTCAACACTAATCGTAACTATACCTTTGCTTAACAACTTGGCTAACGGTTAAAAGATTGGCTAGGCCAAAAATCATCTTGATGAATGATTTTAAAAATATTGGCAGTATAAAACTATAATAGTCAAGCATAGAATAAATTGATATTTTAAAGTGTAATAGTTATAATGGATAATTATTGTGTCATTTAAGCCTATTAAAGATTAATCAATAGTTAAAGTTATAATTTACATGCATTAACTAATGTAAGCCTAGAATATTTCCTAAATACATAAATAATTAGAACTCAAGAGTTAATTATTCATTTAAATCAAATAAGGTATAAGTAGGGCTTTGTTAAGATAATTGAGTTATTAAAATTATTAAATTTTGTAGTATAAGATCATGAAATCAAGTATAGGATAAATAGCTCAATAAGTTAATTAATGATGTTAATAGGTAATTAATGAGTCATTTAATCTAATTAAAGATTAATCAAGATTTTAACTAAGTTTATTAATATATATCTACAATAACTATTATAAAATTTTTATAATTCATAAATTCATAATTACCTAAACTATAATTTGTTATTCCTTTATGTTAATTGAGATTTTATTAGGGTTTAACAAGATAATTAAGTAGTATAACTATTAAGTTATAATAATTAGTCATACGATTATTAATTAATGCTTTAATAACTTTATAAAATAAAATTATCAAGATCGTTGCTTCTAATTAAGGTAGTCTTGGCATACTTAAAGGAACTTAACTAACTTCTATTAGTCAATGTTTAAATGCTATTTACTAAGATAAGTTTTACCTAATTATAAATTATGACACCATGATGGGCTAAGCAAATTAGTTCAATTTAAAAGAAACAAAACAATATTCTCAACCTATCTTTTTAACTATAACAACAACAACAACAACAAAGCCTTAATCCCACTACGTAGGGTCTGCTACATGAATTATTTTTCTCCATTGCGTCCTATTTAGTGTCATATTTTCATTTAGTTCTAGTAAATTAAGATCATTTTTAATACAATAAGCCCAAGTCTTCCTAGGTCTACTTCTGCCTTTCTTAACACAAGTCGAATCTAAAACATCTACTCTCCTAATCAGATCATCAGATGGTCAACGTTTAATGTGACTAAACCATCTAAGACGACTTTCTCTAATTTTGTCCGTCACAGGAGCTACACCAACCCTATCACGAATATATTCATTTCGCATTTTGTCTCTATGTGTAAAGCCACTCATACACCTAATCACTAACCAAATAATTTATCTTTTTCACTAACCAAAAAGATAGTGTAAACCTATCTTTTTCACTAACCAAATAATTTAACCCCACCTAAAGCTTACCTTATTTGGCTTAACTTAAGCACCAACCAAAGAGAGCCAATCTCTGTTATCCTATCATATCATAATCTCCTCATCTTTATTGGGCGATTATGGTTTGCGGACTATTATGGTTTCCTTCTTCATTATTTAATGCGTGCTAGCATCCAATCAACTGAAAAAAATGATTTAATTCTATTTTGATGTTCAAATCTTGAAAATCACTTTTTTTTTAAATTTTTTTATTTTCCAGAAAGATAATATTTCCAGTTTTCTTCACCAGCTCACTTAAAAATCTACATCTTATCGCATAAGTTTTTATTTTGTATTCCAAAACTTATAAATATTGTTAGATTGCAGGAATTTATCCAGAAAACCTTAGGCTTTTAAAGGCTGAACCAAGTTCAAGCTATGCACTTGCTTCTGACTTACTCTCTGAAGCAATTGCCAACGATTTCTCATCAGGCTTGATACCCTTCTTCCTCTGTGCTACAGTGAGAAACACTTGTATCTTCTTTATTAAGTATTTTGGCATAAAATTTCCTTAAAAGTTTATATATATATATATACATTACTATAATAAAAAAATGACTGAATCGAGAATTTTGATTCCTAAACATGCATATGAAAACTAAATTTTGTTTAATGTATATTTGTAGGTTGGGACAACATCTTCTGCTGCAGTTGATCCTTTATCTGATCTAGGGAAGATAGCTACGGTAATCCACATGCTGATTTGGTTTCTTCCTCCTTTTGCTTGCTAAAACACATGTTAATTCTGTTTTATGTAAATTTTTTTGTCTTGAATTTTAACCATATTAACTTTTTTTTTTCTTTTTTCTCCATTCTTGTTAATTGATTTATCCTCCCTTTTTTGGCTTATTCTGCCGTCTGTTTTGAATGTCTACATCACTTTTAAGTCTATTTTCCAGTGGCTTTTGTATTAATATGCATTTACTGCATAATCTCTTTAGAAAAATAATTTCATTGAATGCTTCTTATCTATTATATAAATTTTGCTTTTGATTTCTACAACACACAACTTGGCTTGCACTGACTTTTGTATTTTCCAACCTTTAGATTTATATATTTTGCCATCATTTGTCTTCTTAATGATATTGTTTAAATACACATTGTGATGCGGAAGTGTCTCCCTATTACGAGTAGAATGCGGGAGCAAACCGTGGCTCCCACGGTCGCTTGAAGACCGAACCAAGCAGCCTTTTTTTAGTTTCCTTTCTAATTTTAGCCAATTTCCTCCTTTACTTTCAGTCATTTCCAATCCTTTCCTATAAATGTGTTGTATTAGGGTTTAGAGGGGATTTTTTTGCATAAGTTTGTTAAGGACAACCACTGGCATCTTATTTCTCCCGTCCAAGGGATTGTGTGGTGCTTCAATTATATTTCTCTCTCGAGGTGGTGATTATCTTACCCTATTCTTTTCACATCCTCCCAAATCGCTCCCGGCTGCCCCTTTCTTGTTGTAACTGTTCGGAGCAACTTTTTTTTGGTTGTTTTCTACAGTTAATGCTTTACAGCCTCCCTTCCCCGCCTCGTTGCCATCCTGCATTGCCGCATCCATCCTTCTCCAACCTTCCCGCATCACTCTCAGTCGCCAACCTGTTGTGGTAAACGACGACAATAAAGCGAAAAATTGGAACGAGAAAATTCACAAATAGAAAAAAATACACAAATTTACGTGGTTCGGCAATTTTGCTTATGTTCACAGAGTTGCAGATGTTTTTATTACTCTGAGGAATTACACTGTCGTCGATCGCCTCGACGATTACAAGAAACAACTTCCCTCCCCCTCTCTCTATGATCACCTACTCTCTCTATCTCTCTACCCGAGAGAGCAACATCCGAAGGACTAGGAAGCATTGCCTTGTGATACCATCTTCCCGTGAGCTGCACAGTAGGAGAGCACTAAGGGGTGCAACAACCTTGCGATACTTCTTCTCCTTCTGCCGTGAGCCAACTTCGAAGAAGAACACAAGGGGAGTCGTAGACGTGCGATTCTTTCTTCACCCGTAAACCAACACAGAAGAAAAATGAGGGAGAGCAGGAAGCAAGAATTTTTCTTGCAATTTTTCTCCATTTCTTCTTCAGCAAGCTTTTAATGGTGGCGGGACCTACCAAGGTAAAAGAAGCAGGATTTCTTTTGGCGGGAGGCGGGGACAGTTGAAGAAAAGGATGATGCAACCATCAGATGATACAACTAGTGGATGATGCAGCATGTGTACTAGTCTCCAAGTGAGATATTTGTTGAATATGTGGAGACAGGTCCACGCGAGGAAAAAAAAGCAACTGTTCCCGCCTTCTGCCATAAGTAATTTCGCTTCTTTTGCCTTGGTAGGTCCCACCACCATTAAATGCTTGCAGAAGAAGAATTAGAGAAAAATTGTAAGAAAAATTATTGCATCCTGTCTCCCTTGTTTTTCTTTTGCGTTGGTTTATCGGTTAAGAAAGCATTGCAGGGCTACGACTCCCCTTGTGTTCTTCAATGTTGGTTCACGACAGAAGAAGAAGAAGTATCGCAAGGCTGCTGCACCCCTTAGTGCTCTCTTACTGTCCGACGCACGGGAAGATGGTATCGCAAGGCAGCTCTTCCTATTTCTTCGGCTTGCTCTCTTGGGTAGAGAGATAGAGAGAGTAGGTGATCAGAGAGAGGGGAGGGAAATTGTTTCTTGTAATCGTCGAGGCGATTGAAGACGGTATAATTCCTCAATGTAATAAAATTCTCTGCAACTCCGTGGATGTAGGCAAAATTGCCGAACCACTTAAATTTGTGCGTTCTTTACTGTTTGCGAATTTTCTCGTTTCAATTTTTCAAATTTTCTCGTTTTATTGCCATCGTTTGCCACAACACAACCCACATTGCTGCCATCCCTAAAATAGAAAATCTGTCGTTTTCCTACTGTCCACCCACCATTCCAACTTGCTGCTGCCTAGACTACAGCACCTCACCGTCCTAGCCCTCTGTTTTGCTGTCCAAACTACCCACAACCCTTTTCAGCCACTTATTTCTGCTCGTTGACAACCTAGCCGAACTCCACCACCACGAGATTGGGCCCTAATGTGAGTGTCTTGTGTTTGTTGTAATTTTTTTTTTCTGTTACCCTCTTTTTACTTTTTATATTATGGTGGGAAAACCCGTTTTTTACTTTTTATATTATGGTGGGAAAACCCGAAGAGGGAGAGATGAAGAGAGTGACGAGACAAAATCACTTCTTCGCTATATTAATATGGTTTTAGAGATTTGAACAAAGGGTTGTTCCCGAGTAACATTACTTTTATTGTAGGCATGTGTCAGCACAAAAAAGAAAGAAAGGCTGTTTTGGGGGGGGTCGCCCGTAAGAAGCTGTCGGCAGCCGGAATTGAAATCCCGTCGCCCGCTTCGGAAGGACGTTTTAATTTACGTATATATATGTATATAATTTTAGAAAAATATGAAATCAAACTGACCTCATATTTTTCACAGTTTAAATGAAAGAGCGCTCTACCT
>NW_018252195.1:10597-12044 GCF_001263595.1 Phalaenopsis equestris | reverse complement strand
CGAAATCGTTTTATTTGCCGACAAGTTCCCCTATTTAATACAAATAATTAAATAGGATTTATTTTAAGCTGGGTTCGGAAAAGCTTCCTATAAGGGCAAGCCCCTATAGTTAATTACATCTTAAATGACCGAAGTCACCTAAGAAAACTCTCGATAAAAATCAGGGAATAATATTTTCAAAGAAGTCAAAATGATAAGACTTTACAACGAAATCGGACAAAGAGGTGTGAAAGGGGAAATGCTCAAATCTGTAACAATGTTGAGGAATCCAAATGAAGAAAAACTAGGGGGGTCACAGATCCTGAGAAGAACCTCAGTGACTTCCCAGTCTATCCTATGATTTGGCTCCAGTTTTGAGAAGAAATTATTAAAGTGTTTCATCCTGCCAATTTTATTTAATTAGGGTTTATATTTGCGTGACATGGTCACGCAAATCGCCTGGAAGATATAAGGGTTTACGTCGTATCGAACAACAACCTCGGAACCTAGAACGAGTTAGGGTTTAAATCGTACAGCAGAGTTATACGAATGTCCAAAGAAAAGGTGGAGAATTTATGTTGCGCTAGGCAAACAACCTCAAAATCCTATGGATTGTTGTTTAATTTCTAGAAAAAGGAATAGTTTTGCTAGGGAAGACATGTTCTGCTGTTGAAGATGGTCGTGCTGCCCACTGCGCTAGCTCCAAGCTCCCCGACATGACGAGTTTAAGTTTTCTAGGGTGTCCAGTTATAGTCTCAAATCAAACGGCCCTATAGTTGTAGTCCTCTAAACATCCTATGTAAAAAGAAAACATGCTTGAAGCTACATAATGTAAAGTGTGCAATGCAGGAACAAACAATGTAGTAGACAAAAATAGGAGCAGTATAACACGCTATACATGAAAAACAGTAGCAAGTAGAAACAGGACAAGTGTAACATGCTTTACAGTACGGTAGCAGGTGAAAACAGGAAAATTACAACATGTTATACAGGAAGAATAACAACAGGTAGAAGCAGAAAAATTATAACATGCTTTACAGTACGGTAGAAGGTAAAAACAGGAAAACTAAGTGTTGTAAAATGTAAAGCAAACATGTACGCCCGTGAGATCCGATGTTCCTTATGTATAGCAAGTCTAAATGCATCTCAAAAAGCAAAGTCCGGAAGAAAACATCATCCAGGAAATCCGAGGAAAAGCGGAAAACTTGAGAAAATCAACGAAAAAGACTCAAATAAAAGAAAATCCTCAAAACTCCTGGGGAAATCCCGAAAGGAAGGAAAAGTAACACGAGTGCCCTGTCCCAAAGCTTCGATAAAACAAAAAGAAGATTCGGATGAGGGAGACCGCAAGCACTCGTATGGGACTAGACTCAGCTGTATATTTATTCTCGAGGGTCCACGAAGGCTACTCGGTCACCAGTATATATAGAACCCGCCACTCGTCTAGAAGGGTGTCTTGAACCTCACT
>NW_018252195.1:9501-10567 GCF_001263595.1 Phalaenopsis equestris | reverse complement strand
CCGCTAGACTTATGTCGGTGAAAGATATCATATCCTATTGTTCATCAAATGTCTGGATCTTGATGTTATAGGATATGACATCTTTCTGCTCTATCTTCGGTGTGCCTTTATCACCAACACCGTACGCCCCAAAACGACTACTTGCGATCTTACTTGATGGTTTCACGTATAGCAAAAAACTATATGTGGACACTTATGCGTCAGACATAAGCGTCGAAAAACCGAACCAAGAATCAAGGAAAGAAAAGAACAAAAATGGGGTGAGAGAGAGGAGACACTGATCTTATCTAAAACACCTAAAAGGAGAATAGATCAGCTCTCAAAACTCGTGTCAAACACCGTACGCCCCAAAACGACTACTTGCGATCTTACTTGATGGTTTCACGTATAGCAAAAAACTATATGTGGACACTTATGCGTCAGACATAAGCGTCGAAAAACCGAACCAAGAATCAAGGAAAGAAAAGAACAAAAATGGGGTGAGAGAGAGGAGACACTGATCTTATCTAAAACACCTAAAAGGAGAATAGATCAGCTCTCAAAACTCGTGTCAAAAAGACCCGGAAAAGTAGGGCCCGAGGTCTTTCCTGACAAACACAAAATATCCCTTCGCGCTGATTCTCCAAACCCCAAGAACGTAGGATTAATCAAATCAACCAAGTACTCTCCCAAAATGAGATTTTAAAATTTTCCGTACTTCAAAAGAAAATAAACGCGGGGAACCACCGTCAATATTTCCAAACTCATACTAAATTAAAATTCTTCCAACTTTCAGATTAATAGATAGCCTCATACACCGAATAAGCACAAAATCTTCCCATAAAACCAGATAAACACTCACGGCCAGGGTCAACAGAGAAGGGGAAACAACCCACAAGGCTCTCGGCCAAGGCAAGGAACAAGGACAAAAGAGGTTCACAGTTAAAGCAACGGACAACTGCCAAGACCCACAACCAAAGGCAACCCAAAGCACAAGCAAGGCCCACGGCCACAGCAACCCAAGGCACAGAGAGGCTCACGGCTTAAGGCAGCAAAGAGCAGCTGCTAAAGTCCACATCCAAAGCAC
>NW_018252195.1:0-8694 GCF_001263595.1 Phalaenopsis equestris | reverse complement strand
AGCTAGAACCGAGCTCAACAAGAACTAGGAGCCAAACACAACCCCCCAACAAGAAACAAAGCCAAAACCGAGCTCAACAAGAACTAAAGCCAAAGCTGAACTCGACAAGATTAAAAACAGGCCCAAACATTGATATAAATTCATATTTTAATAGAAATTAAAGTTCCAACCACCTGTAGGCAAAAACCGAGTCGTCCAAAGCCAAGAAACAACCTGCATGTTTAAACATTCCAAGCATGAAATTATTCCAACAAATATATGAACAGGGGAGATGCCTCATGAAGAGTTAAGTCAAATTCTCAAAACAAGATACAAGGCTTTCCAAATTAAATAAGTTTTCTTATAACATATATTTCAAGCCAGGGAAAGCGGCAGAAAGCCATAACCGAGCCCCCACATATGTATAAGAAGTAAAGCGAACTCCCTAGCATTCATCTTAAGCAAGAACCAGTCATAAGATGCTAAAGCCGAAATCCCAACATGCTTACAAGAGGAGCAAAAATCACTTCAAAGTCATGCCTTAACTCCCTAAATGTTTCCAACATAAACATGCCACAATAATCATAAGGATGAACCAGTCATAAGATGCTAAAGCCGAAATCCCAACATGCTTACAAGAGGAGCAAAAATCACTTCAAAGTCATGCCTTAACTCCCTAAATGTTTCCAACATAAACATGCCACAATAATCATAAGGATGCCATAGTCTCCCTAGTTTAATAGAAATTAAAGTTCCAACCACCTGTAACAAAGTCTAGTTTTAACACATGCTCACATTTTCATTTCCAAATGCACTTGAAGTGAATATCTCAAGAAAATATATCCAAATAAAACGAGCTAGCATGCTGTATTCTCCAACAGAGCCAAGTTCAAAGACTCGGCAGAGAGGAAAACCGACAGGGCACCGAAGAAGGGGGGAAGAGAGGGGTACCTCAAGAATGCTAAAACACAGCAGCACAAGAAACCACCTCAAAGAAATGCTCTCCCAGAAATCTCCTTTCCTCTCCTCTAAAAAAAACTTTTCTCAACAACCTCAAAAATTTCAAAAGGAACTGTGTATATAGGCAGAGAATAGAGAGGAGAGAAAGAAGACCACCCTCAACAGTCCACAACATTCGAATCGGGCCAAAAAAGAAAAGAATACGCTCCCTGCTCACAGAAGGCGAAGCCAACGACATCTCTCGGACCGAGCGGCGAGAGCAATGGCAGCGAGGGAAACATCGGGAAGAGGAGGAGAAATGCCATTCCAGTCCACAACACTCGAATCGAGCTTAAATGTGTTGTATTAGGGTTTAGAAGGGAGTTTTTTTGCATGAGTTTGTTTAGGACAACCACTGACATCTATTTTCTCCTGTCCGAGGGATTGGGTGGTGCTTCAATTATATTTCTCTCCCGAAGTGGTGGTTATCTTACCCTATCCTTTCCGCATCCTCCCAAATCGCTCACAGCTGCCCCTTTCTTGTTGTAACTGTCTGGAACAACCTTTTTTTGGTTGTTTTCTACAGTTAATGCTTTACAGCCTCCCTTCCCCGCCTCGTTGCCATCCTGCATTGCCGCATCCATCCTTCTCCAACCTTCCCGCATCACTCTCAGTAGCCAACCTATTGTGGTAAACGACGACAATAAAGTGAAAAATTGGAACGAGAAAATTCGCAAACAGAAAAAACACACAAATTTACGTGGTTCAACAATTTTGCTTACGTTCACGGAGTTGCAGAGGATTTTATTACTTTGAGGAATTACACCGTCGTCGATCGCCTCGACGATTACAAGAAACAACTTCCCTCTCCCTCTCTCTATGATCACCTACTCTCTCTATCTCTCTTCCCGAGAGAGCAACATCCGAAGGACTAGGAAGCACTGTCTTGTGATACCATCTTCCCGTGAGCCGCACAGTAGGAGAGCACTAAGGGTGCAACAACCCTGCGATACTTGTTCTCGTTCTGCCGCGAGCCAACGCCGAAGAAGAACACAAGGGGAGTCGTAGACGTGTGATTCTTTTTTCACCCGTAAACCAACACAAAAGAAAAATGAGGGAGAGCAGGAAACAAGAATTTTTCTTACTATTTTTCTCCATTTCTTCTTCTGCAAGCATTTAATGGTGGCGGGACCTACCAAGGTAAAAGAAGCAGGATTTCTTTGGGCGGGAGGCGGGGACAGTTGAAGAAAAGGATGATGCAACCATCGGATGATACAACCAGTGGATGATGCATCATATGTACCAGTCTCCAAGTGGGATATTTGTTAAATATGTGGAGACAGGTCCATGCGAGGAACGCGAGGAAAAAAAAGCAACTGTTCCCGCCTTCTGCCATAAGTAATTTCGCTTCTTTTGCCTTGGTAGGTCCCACCACCATTAAATGCTTGCAGAAGAAGAATTGGAGAAAAAATTGTAAGAAAAATTATTGCTTCCTGTCTCCCTCGTTTTTCTTTTGCGTTGGTTTACCGGTTAAGAAAGCATCGCACGGCTACGACTCCCCTTGTGTTCTTCAATGTTGGTTCACGACAGAAGAAGAAGAAGTATCGCAAGGCTGCTGCACCCCTTAGTGCTCTCTTACTGTGCGGCTCACGGGAAGATGGTATCGCAAGGCAGCACTTCCTAGTCCTTCGGCTGTTGCTCTCTCGAGTAGAGAGATAAAGAGAGTAGGTGATCAGAGAGAGAGGGAAAGGGAAATTGTTTCTTGTAATCGTCGAGGTGATCGACAGCTATCGGACGGTATAATTCCTCAATGTAATAAAATTCTCTGTAACTCCGTGGATGTAGGCAAAATTGTCGAACCACGTAAATCTATGCGTTCTTTACTGTTTGCGAATTTTCTCGTTTTATTGCCATCGTTTGCCACAACACAACCCACATTGCTGCCATCCCTAAAATAGAAAATCTGTCGTTTTCCTACTGTCCACCCACCACTGTCCATCCTGCTGTCCACCCACCATTCCAACTTGCTGCTGCCTAGACCACAGCACCTCACTGTCCCAGCCCTCTGTTTTGCTGTCCAAACTACCCACAACCCATTTCAGCCACTTATTTCTGCTCGACAACCTAGCCGAACTCCACCACCACGAGATTGGGCCCTAATGTGAGTGTCTTGTGTTTGTTGTAATTTTTTTTTTCAGTTGTGTTTGATTGTAACCTTTTTTTTACTTTTTATATTATGGTGGGAAAACCCGAAGAGGGAGAGATGAAGAGAAGGACGAGACAAAATCACTTCTTCGCTATATTAATATGGTTTTAGAGAGATTTGAACGAAGGGTTGTTCCTGAGTGTTTCTCCCGTCGTGAAAGGTAACATTACTTTTATTGTAGGCATGTTAGGAAGATATCATAACAACTTAAGCGTGAATTACTGGTGAGCTATAAGGAAAATGACGAGGTATCCTCCAGAAACAAAAACTTATTGTAAAAACATTTTTTTTTTAAAATTCTCTGCTTTATAGCATAGCCTTTGTAGTTTCAGTGAAATAAGTTTATTAGTGCTGCATCAAATCCTGTGAAACTTTTATCTTCCTCTCTCTGTGCATTCTTAGCCTATTTTATTCCTCCTCATTTTGTAAAGGTTTACTAAACTCCCTCACATCCTTAGGGTCATAGATACCTCATGATTATGAATTCATGGGGGCAAATGTTAAGAGCATTTCACACTGCTTTCTATAGTTTCTGTTTGATTCATAGTTCTTAAAAATTAGGGACATTTGCATACATACCACACAATTCTTTTGTATTACATATTTAAAACCGAAACATTCATTTCTACATGCAAACCGCTCAAAATTTTAATATCACATCAAAAATACAGCTATCACATTTTCTTTAAAAGTGAAATACACATTTTCATGCATAGATTTATGACATCAGTGTTATTAATGTAAATATCTAACACTAGATGTTAGATATGTAAAGACATAAGAATTGTGTGGTATATATGTAAATTTCCTTAAACATTAACATTACAACAAAATTTTTGACACTTGTACAATGTCCGTTGTGATAGGCCAGAGACGTGTGGTTCCATGTTGATGCTGCATATGCTGGCAGTGCTTGTATTTGCCCTGAGTACCGTCACTGTATTAATGGCGTGGAAGAAGCTGATTCATTTGGAATGAATGCACATAAATGGTTGCTAACAAATTTTGATTGCTCCTTGCTTTGGGTTAAGGTATCTGTACTTAGACATCTGATTTAAGCCTTTGGATAACAAGCATCTTCTTTTGTTTTATGCTGAGAAATCTGGGAAAATAGTATTCTATTAATTATGAATATTCTTTGCAATAGATTTTGTATTTAGTATTGTATTCTCGTTATGATATCCTGGTTAAATTGCCTGGTTTATTCTGTTGTTATTCGTAGTATATATTGTTGGCCCTGGATTGGCTGAGGTTTTACACCACTTAGGTAAGAGCATATAAAAAGAAAAGCGGATGGACAGAATGAGATGGAAAGAGATTTACTCAATCTTAACTGTATGAAGTGATTCTTCTCCTTATTTCTTCGGCGGTCTCCCGTATTTAATGGTTTGGGTTGTTCGAGAGTGAGCTTCATACATGGCTACATAGATGGCTACCTAAAAACAGAGAATATACATTGAACTGAATTATAGTGTGTATTGTAGTGGCTCCCTAACTTTGTTTGACTATGAAACAAGTTAATGAAGTCATCTTGGCTTGCCTAGTTTGCTGGAAAATTATTTTGCCTAACTGGTTGGGTGAACTGATCGGTCAAGCAGGCCGGCTGAGCTAATTTGCCAAGTTGGTTGAAGTCGGCTATCACCTTATGTTTTGTTTGAAAATGCTTATAGAATATTTTGTCAGATCTTGATCCTTAATCACATGTCAAGTGCCGGCCAATGTGCATGTGTGTTTGTCGATTTCAAAGAATAGATATACGTGTGTGTGTCTATATATATTTATATATATATATATATATATTGGCATTTTTTACTTGATTTCATGCGGGTCATGCATTCTTCTATTCATGAGTACAGGACCGAAGTGCGCTCATTCAATCCCTGTCCACTAATCCAGAATTTCTTAAAAATAAGGTAAATTTCTCTGCTACCAATAATGGACTGTTAAATTCATCTGCAAAGAATTTTTATCAGTGCTGACATTTTTCAATAGAAAAATCTCATGTTGACCGAGACGTTTATGTTTATGAGCTCTACCGTTGATTTCTTATAGATGTCCACTTCTTCAGGCATCTCAGGAGAAGGCAGTTACCGATTTCAAAGACTGGCAAATTCCTTTAGGACGTCGTTTCAGGTGCAAAACAAACAGTTTCAAACTTTGAACTTGAGAACATGTAATATGATTAGGACTGTAAATGAGCCGAATTTGAGTCAACTCGGGTTAATTATGTTCAAAATTGGCTTGTGAACTGTGTGTTTTTCTTTGGCTTGAATTTGTCTCTTTTAAATTAAATAGAAAAATTGATGCAGGGTGTTGGATTCAAACTCGCATCATTTTATACAATAAAAGACACAAAACCTTATGACCACACAAGTTGTAGTGATTTGGACTTTTAGATATATATATATATATATAATATATATTAATATTGTATATAATTTTCTTATTTCGAGATAAAACGAGCCGAAAACGATCGAAAAAAAACGTCGTTCATATTCGGCTTGTTTATAATTGAAGTTAAAAAAAATTGTTTATGTTCGGCTCGCTTACGTAACGAATGATTTGAATATGAGCTATTTAACGAGTCGAACCCTAACTGTTCGCAAATAATGAGTTTTTTAACAACACTAAATATGATGCAAGAAAATATTCTATACACGTGGAATAATCTGTAATCCTTAGAGGGATTTGAAATTAAAAGAACAAAACAATTCCTTATTTAAAAGAAAGTGTCAAAATGGTCTCTTGACATTTTGTTGGGGTCACTTTAGTTATGGGTTTTAAATCTGTTTCATGAGTCAACACAAAATTGATCCTACCCGGAATTGCTTGACCCAAACTTGACTAGGATATTAAATGGCTTAGAAAATTCAACCCGAAGCAACCCACTTTCAACCCCCTGACACGAAGCTGACCCATATAAGTGTTTTATATAAGGCATAACAATTATTCGGGTCAGTTTAGAGACAATTTATGGTTAATTTTGGTTTGGCGGGTTGATATAGGGTTTGTGGGTCAGTTTTGGATCAATTTCAGGTTGTCCGATCAACTTGAACCAAGCCTGAAAAGTTAGATGGATTAGGATTCCTAACCCGAAACTAACCCAAAAATTATTCTACTAAACTCGAATATAGATTTTTTGAGTCGAGTTCGGGTTGAGTTGGTGAGTTAGGTCAATTTTTGACACATCAATTTTAGTCACAGAGTCTACAAAAGTGTCTATTGGTCCCCATGCTCTTTTAATACGGGCTAAATAGTATTTTTTGAATACTATTTCAACTCCTATTAAAAGTGTCTATGAACTAAATTGGCACTTTTTATAGATTGCGAGATTAAAATGGTCCATTTAAATTATCAGGGACTATTTTAACACTTTACCTCTCGCTTAAATTAACATTGAAAGAATGAATACTTAGCTTAAGTTTATGCTGTACTTGTCTCATAAGTCTCAAACATTAATATAATGGGGCATTTACACACATTGCACACAATTCTTATGTATTTACATATGTCAAGCCAAAACTTCCATATTTAGTTATTTACATGCATAGTACTCGAATCTTTAATATCATATAAAAAACCACTATTGCCATTTTTAAAAAGTGAAATAGATTTTTTCATGCATAGGTTTAAATTATCAAAGTGCTATTTATGTAAATATGAAAGTTTAGGCATGAGATATGTAAGTTCATAAGAATTGTGTGCGTTCATATGTAAATTTATCTAATTAATTTGGTACCACGGAATTACGAGCAATCTGATGATTGCTTTCCTTGACTGAGTAGTTCTCCCATCTTCTTCTACTCTGCTCCAAAAGTTCTCTGTGTTTATTGCTTGTGTTTCTTTGCAACTTATAGTGCTACTAACATAGTTCTTGAAGTGAATGTTAATTGCAGATCTTTAAAGCTATGGATGGTTTTGAGAATGTATGGCCAGGAAAATCTGCAAAATTACATCCGTAACCACATAAACCTTGCAAAACAGTTTGAACAACTTGTCCAGTCTGATTCAAGGTTTGAGGTAAAATATTTTTTTTTCTTGTTTTGCTTATACATTAGAAAGAAAAAGTCTAGCTTTTTAGGCTATTTTTATTTTAAGCTCACGTACATATATGTATGTGTTGTGTTTTGAACTCAAGACTTTAAAATTGTAAACAAAACATCCAACCCTTAGGCCAATAGGCTGTAGATGTTTTTTAAGGGTTTGTTTCGGATCAAATTTATTTTTAATTTATTTTGTTTTTTTCCTTTTACTTTAAAAGCATTTTGTTATTGAAAGAAAAGATAATTCCAATATTAACCTCCACGCTATTTTTTACCCCCTCCCGAGCTGATGAGCCTTGATGGAGAATCAGCTTGTGTGAAAGGAGAGTGTCTAGAAGCCAGTATAAGTTTGGTCAACAGACATGATGTGGTGAAGAATCCAGTGGTAGCTCTTCTATCATCTAGATTGGTGGCCCAATCAACATCTGTGTAGGCTGTAAGTGACAGATCACCTGAGACAGTTGGTACTTAGTTGCGTGTGGCATTGAGGTAGCGAAGTAGTCGTTTGAGGAGCTGGTGGTGATGTAAGAATGGTTGATGCATGTATTGGCTGAGGAATTTTACTGTGTATGTGATATCCGGACGGGTTATTGGGAGGTATTGAAGGGACCCAATGGTTTGACGTAATTGATGACGTGTTTTTGGGGGGGGGGGGGTGTGAGGAGAGGTCTGGATTCTGCCATGCCATTAGCCTGAAGTATGTCTGTGAGATATTTGGTATATTGAATAAAGTATCCGTTTGTTTTGTAGTGGACGTGAAGGCCTGGGAATTGGGAGTTGGGTCCGAGTTGGTGTCAGCCGTTATTTTTTTAGGAAAGACAAATTTTTGTAAAATATGAAAATAGTTTTGATGTAAATATGATTTTTGAAATTTTTGACCAAACGAGTCTCACATATTGAATAGTTTGGATGACTGAACGCGATACCACAAGTAATACACTATCCCAAAGGATAAACATACCACTTGACAGTGGACTCAACCACTTAAACTAAGGAGTTTGTGACATCTGTTTGGTCTGCAAAACCTTTTATGTATGACCGACAAGTTTCCCTACCTAATATAAAGATTATATAAGGTTTATTTTACCCGGGTTCCAAATTCACTATAGAGGCAAACCCCTATAGTTAATTACATCTTAAATGATCGGGGTTACTTAAAAAGACTCTCGATTAAGATCAGTGATTTTACCTTCCAGATTTCAAAGTTTAGGTTTTCAAGATTGGCACGAGAAAATCAAATGGGAGTGGCTCAAATAAGTAAAGTTATTTTACGGAATCCAAAAGAGCGAAGAGTAAGGGATATCACAGATTCAGGGAGAACCCCGGTGACCTCCCAACTATCCTATTGTTTGACTTAATATCTTTGAAATAATGTTATTCAATGTTTAATCATGTAATTTTTTTTTAGAATTTAGGACTTACATTCGTACGATATCTAATCGTGCAACTAGCCTTGAAAGATAGGAAGACTTACACCGTACCGGACGGTTATCTCGGAATCTTAAAAGTGTTAGGACTTATAATTGC
>NW_018252194.1:0-9725 GCF_001263595.1 Phalaenopsis equestris | reverse complement strand
GAGTGTTGTAAAAGAGAAAAGATTCAAAGGAACTTAGAGTGTTTGGTGAAGGACTTGAGATAAGTTTTTATCTTTTGTTCTAGACTACTTTTGGTTTTAATTGAGACTTGTTGTTAGTTTGACAATGATTTCTACTTTTAAGCTAAAGTGTGGCTTTATTTTATCCATGGATTCTGAGTAGTTTTCTTTATCTTTCTTCTTAAAATGATAAATAATTAAGTGTTGGATGGAAGCTGTGGAGAGTATTGATCTTTAATGTTGGAAGAAGTTGTGATGATTTAAATCCATGTACTTCATTTACTTCTTGATTTGGTCAATCCAGATGTTAATATTTGATGTAAGAACATGTAATAACTGGGCTGGTATTGTCTCAGTCAACAATTAGAATGAATCACATGAAATTGTATGAATGAGAATGTAATTCATATGATTAAGTGCAAATAAATAGGAAAATAAGCTTTGAAGGGTACAGAGTTAGAGGACTTTAAAGTGACAGGTTAAACCCCAACTTGTTATATTGTTTAGGTTCTAATACAAGATGTTAGCCCCCAGGTGGAGGGAATCAAGGGAACTCTAAAGTGAGAGTTAGTATCTTCCATGTCTGGCCGGTCTTCAGAACTATTCAAACTTTAAATTAGCCAATGTTCTTTATAGCATCTCTAGTAAGACTAAAGAATATTATTGCTCTTAATTGCACAACACAATATGCATACTTCCACGACAGAATTACTATACTTATTACTAATTCAGGATAAGGAGAAAGATATTTTCATATTTAGTGCTTTTATTCTACAAAAACTCAAGTTATCTTTTTAAGTTTGTTATGTTTTTGTCAAAATATTTAAATTATCAAAAATATTTAAACTTTCTTTACTGCGAAAACGTCTTTACTTTAAATAATTGTCTTTTTAAAAATAGAAAGTTTTCCAAAAAGTGCATATTGCATATCTTCACTGTGGGTTCGATATTCAGTTCTTAATAAAAAAGTCCTATATTACTTAATAACAATATGTATACTTGCATAGTATCCCAATATATATAAATTAAAAGTTAAATTCTTAATTTTCTTCAAGATCAAGTTTTTTGTGTTGTTGCGAAATAAGGAAATATAAGTGAAAAATATAATCAGAATTATTGTTATACTGTTGCATATAAGCAGTTTAGGATAACTATCTCTTCAATTAAAGAATATGCTTCATCGAAAGGTTTGACATTGATGATCCTGCAGCAACAATGTTAATTATAGATCTAAGAGATCCAACCATTCCATTTTAAAATGTTTGAATTAGTAACTAATCTGGTAATGCATGGTGTGAACACTTACTAAGGTGATCTTTAAATCTATCTCAAGCTTCATAAATTGATTCTCCTTCAAAATGACAAAAAAATGTGATGTCATTTCTAAGCTTAGCAGTTTTTTATTGGGGAAAATATTTAGAAAATTTTTTTTGTGATAAGTCTCAGCAATTTCTGATAAATCTAAGTGTTAATGAGTTTAACCAGATTTTAGTTTTATCCCTCAATGAAAAATGAAAAAGTCTAAGTCTGACAACATCATTTGACACTCTATCATATTTAAATGTAGCACACAAATCTGGAAAACTAGCAATGTGAAAGTTAATATCTTCAGTTGGTGTTCCCTCAAACTGATTATTTTGTACCATCTGAAAAATAACAGGTTTAAGCTAAAAAAAATTGACTGCTTAATACACCAAAAATATATGCATATTTACACCTATATTTTATACTCATTTTTTGTGATATTACGCTTTAAATGAAGGTATTTTTCATGTTTTATTACAGTATGTTGATTTTTAGGACTTGAAGCAAAGAGGAAGCAAAAAGGATGTAATTTGGAGTCAAAATGGCATTTTTTAGGAAATAATCAGCGCCAACGACGCCAGGAAGGACGTCGATGGCTCCAGGATGGATGCTTACTGTGCAAACCTACAGAATTGAGGCCAGAATCTACTCAGCGCCAATGGCACTAGGAGCAGTGTTGATGACACCAATTGACAGAGAGCACGAAATTAATTCATGGGCCACTGGCGTCGATGATGCCAATGTCGATGCAAGTCCTATTTCTAGATGATTCGACAAATTTGGAAGCTTTTTGAAATTTTTTTGGATGCACATATTAGAAAGGTGACATTAGGCTTTATTTAGGGTGAAAATTGATCAGAAAACTCCCTCTTCCACTCCCCCCTAATCACATAGAGTCTATTAGTCATTTATTTCTTTAGATATTTAGGTTGTGTTGAGTTTAAGTGTGAATTCTTTTCTAAGAGTTGTTAGAGAGGGAGAGAAGTTAGAGATTTCTTCTTCCTACATCTTCTAAGAGAGAATCAAGAGTATTGTAAAGAAAGAAACAGTACAAGAGAGGCTACAAAGTGATTTTCTTTGAGAAAGAGTTTAAGATAAGTGTTATTTATTTATTATTATTGTATGAACTTTTTTTAATATATAAAATTTGTGTTTATTGTATCTTTCTAATGAAGTCTGAGTAGTTTCCTTTATCTTTCTCCCTACTCTGAGATGTGGTGAAATGAAGAGATAATTTGGATGTGCCAATTTTAGAATATAAAATAAATTGTGATGGTTTTTCAACTCTGTTCTTAATTTATTTTTTCATCTGACCAATTGAAATGTTAAAATATGTTGTGAAACATATGATCCGAGAAATGGAGTATGAGTTCTACAATAAGTGAGAATCACATTTAATTCCATGGAGGAGTATTTCATTCATGGAATTAAGTGCAAATAAATAGGAAAATATACATTCTTGGGCGTATAATTAGAGATTTTAGTGTGATAGACTAAAATCACCAATTTGGTCTTAGTGTTTAAGAACTAAAGCGAGCGTTAGCCTTCAGGGGAAGGGAAGTAGGAGCTCTAGAGTGAGAGCCAATATCTTCCCAGCCTAACCACAGATTTAGGGACTAAACTTGAGATTATCCAATGATTCTCTATAACACTCAAATAGGGTAGAAAATTAAAATTGCTCCTTTTTGACACAATACATATTTAAACCATTTATCTAATCTCATTTTACCAAAAACTCATTGTAGTGGGAAAGATGCTTTTTCGTAGAAGATAACTTCATCACATAGACATAGTTTGATACTTATTGTTTAAACTTTACATTTCAGCTTTCCTAGTAGTTCATAATTTAGTTCTGATAGTATATCAAATATTCAAAATTAGTGACAGTAATTTTATTTTATTGCTGTGAATTTTCTAGTTAATTTATCACATCAAATTTAAACCGTCCTCATGGGATAGATATTTGGGGCTTAAATAAAAAGTCTTGTATTACTTGATAACGATACGTATACTTACGTAGAATCCCTCCATAAATTGCTTAAATTTTTTTATTCATAAAATAACGCATCAATTGTTTGGTACCGTTGAAAAGCGGAGTCAACTTTATATATTTTGCACAACTATATCATCGGGATCACTGCTGCAACAAGGTTTCAAATTATCTATCTCTTTTTGTTGTTTATGAATTTTTCTAACATTTTTTTCTAACTCTGAATTATAGGGTACTAAACCTATTGATC
This sequence comes from Phalaenopsis equestris, assembly GCF_001263595.1. Lineage (NCBI taxonomy): Eukaryota > Viridiplantae > Streptophyta > Magnoliopsida > Asparagales > Orchidaceae > Phalaenopsis > Phalaenopsis equestris. The sequence goes on along the minus strand of NW_018252194.1, from coordinate 6,162 downwards.
TTGAACTACGCATACACAAACACAATAAGTAATTAAAGTAAGAAAACACACTAAAATATAAAAATATTTAATTAAACCACAAATAGTTTTTTAGTTCAAATAAAATGTTCTTAATTATAAAGTAATTTACGATTTCTCCCTGGCAAAGACACCAAAAACTTGATGCGCGGTTTTGTGGTGCGTTGCAAATATCTTTAAATATTACTATACATAAAAGACAACACAAATAGTAAATATGCAGTTCAATCTCAATAAAAATAAATTCTGTATAAATAATATTATCTTTAAAATCTTTAAGTTGTCAAACCATAATAATAATGCAAGTATATGTATTGCTCAAGTAATAAAGGGCTCTAATGGAGTCCTAAGTATCAATCCCACAAGGAATTGGAAATTCTTATAGTTTTATTGTAAAACACAATATTCAAACTACAAAACTTAAGTATGTAAAACAAAATATAAAGTAAATTTACTGTATGCTAAATGAAATGAAGTTAAAAGAACTATGTTAACAAAGCTATTTTCTAAACTTTAAAAGTAAACTTATATGGACTAAACAAAGTTATGTAATGAAGAGTTAAAATTTAAGAAAGCATCCTTCCCCTTTACAACAAGTTTATGGATTGTGATGTAATTAAAATTAATTATAAAACATATAAAATTGTACTGTGCTAATTAGGTGCAATCCTATTCTTTACCCTCTGAGAGTGCATAAAGAACACTGACTAATCTAGAGTTTGGTCTCTAAATTCGTGGTTATGTTGAGAGGATATTGGCTGCCACTCCAGCGCTCTCACTTCTCCCTCTCATGAGGGCTAACAATCTCGCTTTAGATTCCAAAAAAATCGACCAAATTGAGGATTTTAATCTGTCACGTTAAAATCTCCAATTCTGCACCCATCAAAGTATATTTCCCTATTTATTTACACGCAACCCCCTAGACTATTTTCTCACTCATGAAACTGAATGTGACTCTTATCTTGTTGCAATAAGCATGTCCCTTTTGGACTTATGTTTCTCAACAAATTATAATATTTCAATTGGCCAGATCAAAATGTAAATGAACATCAGAGTTCAAATCATCACAATTTATTGACATCTAAAACCTTACATAACAAAATTAATTCTTCATAAAATCATATCTCATTGTAGGGAGAAGGATAAAGAAGACTTTCAAAATTCATGAGAAGGATACAAAACAACATAGATTTTATATATAAAAATAAGTTTAAAAAATAAAAAAAGAAAAGAACACAACCTATCTAACACTCCTTAAGCAAATCCCTTGAAGTTCCCCTTAAGTACTTTCTCTTTTTACAATCACAATCAATTCTAATCTTAGAAATGTAACAAAAAAGAAATCTTTAACCTTCCCACTCCTCTTATAACTCTAGAAGAAAATCCTCTCTTCTCCCAGATTTCTCCCTCACACTAACCTCTTCTCTTCAAACCCCTCGCCCCCCGCTTCCTCTCTATACTCCTCTCTTTTTAATTTGGGCTTGCTTTCCTTTTTAAAGAATTCAAAATTCCCTCATTTCTTCCCAAAAGTCACACCTCTTCAAACCAAGAGACAAGTCCCTTCATTGAAGAGACTTTCTAAAGTGTATAGATGCATTGAATCACACCATGGGGTTTTTGAATTGATTGGAGCCTTCAAAACTGCGAAAAAATAGTCACTAACAACCTAACTCCATCTTAATTCAACTCTGGTGCTTCTGGCACTGGTTCTAGCACCTATGGAGCCAACCTATTGAAATCTGTGCTAATATCTAGAGTTTGGCACCTCTGACACTAATTTTAGCGCTTATGGCGTCGTTTCTCTGTAAAATAGTGACTCTGGCACCTCTATCGCTAGTTTCTAGCGCCTCTGGCGTAAGCTCTCTGGAAAATGGTGCCTCTCGTGCCATGATGTTGAAATGCTCCGTTTTGACTCCAATTGCCTAAAATTGATATACCTGAAACAAAACATGAAAATAACCTTCTTTAAAGTGCAATATCACCAAATTTAAGCATAAAATGAATACATAAAATTACACATTATTTTGGTGTATCAGTAAGGTTGCTTCTATTGCCCAAAAATAAAATTCTATTTTTTTTTTATGTAGGGTGATGCAGCCTTAACTTAAGTTCAGGTGCACTTGCACTATGGGACCTTATGCAAGTGTACGTATCCCTTTTGTAATATAAGACTTTTGAGACTAGGTTATCAATCCCACAGGGAATGAGGTGTTTAAGTCTAGGAAAAGTTCTAGCCTACTAAATTCATTCTCAGCCTGGAAGTAATAGTTTGAAGTTGTGCTAACTGTTCCATTTAAATTACAAACTACTCTTAAAGGTTTACTCAAACTAAAATTCTACTTAATATATTTGTATTGGTGAAAATCAAGTTGTAAAGCTGCCTTGTAATGATGTAAATGGAATGAAAGAATTGAAAAACTATAAATTGTAATTCAAGCTAGTGACAAATAGGAGCAAATCTCGTTTTTAACCTCTATCAAGTGCATAAAGAAGTTTGGTTAAATTAATATTAATTATACAAAGTCCAATTTGAACTGAAAAAAGATTATTTTCCTAACATTTGCATCTCCCTACAGTTTACTTGCTCTAAACCTTATAGTTCCATGTGACTAACCTTGTTGTTCTTTCATAGCTCTCCCAAGTCATTATGGGTCACAACATATTTTAACTAATCACTTGGCCATAATGAAAAGTAAATGAAGATTTTAAGATTGCTCATCACATTAAAGATTTTTAAAACAATTTTAAAAATATTTTTTCTATCCTACACTACGTACTTAATCGCTATACAGGAAAGGTAAAAAGTCTACTCATAATGCATTGAGAAAATGCTACAAAACATCTTCGAAAAAAAGTAATTCAACTATAAAATTCAGTTTATAGAAATACAAATACAACAGTACACAATGCATAAATTTTTCACTCCTTACAAAGATTTGAGAATGCTCCTCTAAGGATTTCCTTCCCCCTTGATGCTAATCTCAAGACTCTCTATATAATTCAATTCAATTTCCTCGTCAATCACTCAAATAATTCTATCCTATATTCTCCTCCAGCAAACCCTACTTCTCCTTCACCAAAAGACAGTTCAATGAATTCCTCTTCTTAATCAAAGAGCTCCTTTATCATGGTGAATAACCTCCAACATCATGTGGAACAACTTGTGAAAACTGCCCAGGCAGTTTCTAGCACTTATGCGCCACAAGTTAGGTGCCTAGTGATCCCGACTTTCTTTATAGATATAAAATGCAATGTATGCAATTATAAGCTTAATTTTTTTAATAGTGATTCCTAAATTGTAACAGTGTCAAAACTTGATCCCAAACAAAATCTAGGTGAGTTTTTCACTATGAAGCAAATAAGAATACAATTATAATATTTAAATATGGGATACTACACAAGTAGACGTATCATTATCAAGTAATATAAGACTTTTTTATTAAGCCTCAAATAATGAACCCATAGAGAAACTGACAATATATACTTTATAAAGCTAGAAAATTTAGATAACAAAAATATATTAGGCAAAATATTCTTACTTAAACTTAAGGTGTTATAATAGAATGAAAATTTGATTCCTTTTGTAATTTTTGATTTATGAAAATAAATTAAACAACTAATTAACTTAACTAAATATTTGTAAGATGAAGGTAGTACAAGTAAAATATATTTTTCCTTAGCATGAATTAGTAATAAGTATAGAAATTCTGTTGTGGAAGTATGTTAAATATTTTGTGTCAAATAGGAGTATTAATATTCTTTACCCTTACTAGATATGCTATAAATGCTATAAAGAACATTAGCAAAGAACATTAGCAAATCTATAGTTTGAATAGTCTTAAAGACCGGTTAGGTAGGTAAGATACTAGCTCTCACTCTAGAGTTCCCTCTTAAGCCACCACCTTGGGGGGGGGCTAACATCTCGTATCAAAACCTAAAACTACAAATCAAATTGGGGGTTTTAGCCTATCACTCTAAAGTCCTCTAATTCTACACCTTTGAAACGTCTATTTCCTTATTTATTTGCACTTAACCCCATGAACTACATTCTCATCCATAAAATCAACATGTGATTTTAACCAATTGTTTACTGAGAAAATACCAGGTCGGATCTTACTTGTTCTCACAACAGGTATTAATAACTTAATTGGCCAAATCAAGAAATAAATGAAGTACAAGGTTTCAAATCATCACAACATCTTCCAACATTGAAGTCTAATAATTCACACAACTTTCTTTAAATACTTAATCACAGATCATTTTATGGGAAAAGATAAAGAAAAATACTCATAATTTTTGGAGAAAACACAACCACACATGATTTTAAAACTATAAATCATGCACACAAACAAGAAATCTAAATTAAAACCAAATGTAGTCAAAAACCAAATGTAGTCACAATAGTCACAAAGATATACATTTATCTCAAATCCTCTCCACCAAATATCTTGAAGTTCCTTTGAAATCTCTTTCTTTACTCACAATATAAACTAACACTCAAAATAGAAAGAAAGTGCCCAGGGGCAGTGGCGACGATGATTACTATGATAATTGGTGGTTGTGGATGTCTAATGGCTATCCTCTGGTGGTTGGCTTTGATGATCCAAGTATTCCTTAATAAAGATCCAAAATTTTCCTTGGTGTCTCTTCAAAATTTGTCTCCATTCAATGAATCTTCTAGAAGTTCCTCCTTTCGAAAGCCAATTAAATGAATTTTTGTGTCTATGGACTATTTTCTACATTTTTGCTGAGGGTTGCTTCAAAAACCTCTTCAAATATTCATTCAAATGCAATAAATAATCAAATAACTATTTTTAGTGCTTATGTGCGAGGTACATGGCTCTTAGGCGTGGCTCCCTTTGAATAACTGAAGCTTAGGCGCCAGTCCTGGGCGCTTAGGCACCCTAGTTCATTTTTGCACCTTCATCATTTTTTGCTCCATATTTGATTCTTTTTCACTCTTTTTAGCATTTTTCATCTATTTAATTGTACTTGAAAGAAAAGCACATAATTACGTTTCATTAAAGTTCAATATCTAAAAAATAAGTATAAAAATGTGTATAAAAATACTATATATTTTAGGTATATCACCTAGGCGCTAGGCTTTCAATCTGACACCTTGGCGGCCAATGGCTGGTGATTAGGCATCAGCAGCTTAGTTTCCCAGCTTAGCGCTGGCGCTTGATCCCAAAGCTGCTTATAGTGATTCTGAAACTGCTTATATGCAATTGTATAACAATTATCTTAATGATCTTTTCCACTTATGTAATCTTACTTTACAACAGAAACAAAAAATTGATCCTGAAGAAAATAAGAATTTAAGTTTGTAATTTATATATATATTACTTAAGTATGGTCCATAAGCCTTTTGTCTTTGCTATTCTGGAGCCTCTGGTTTCTGTGAATCAAGGAAGAATTTTTAAGAGTTTCTCTAATTTCAATCACTATTGCAACAAAAATAATAAAATCTGGATTTTCTGTAAGCTTCAGGTTCATTTAAATATCATTGAGGATGACAATAAGTTCCTTCTTACTAATTTTAAGATTGATAATTTTCAAGGGTTGGCAACTTTTGTTTATGCAAGCTCTATTTTACAGGATAAATTCTTACTCTAGGATAAATTGGTTTACATGGGGGAGACAATTAATGAAAATTATTTTATGGTTATGAAACCTTCTGAGAAGAGGGGTGGCAAAAGATGTGAGGTTTCTCTCATCAATAGATTTTGTGATAAGATTGCTGATGCTGGTTTGTATGATTTAGGATACTCTAGTTCTCCTTACACTTGGTTTCATAGCTTTCTCTCACAGTATTTTGATTGATTTCTTGCTAACAAACCTTTCCTCACTTATTACCAAATTTCTAAAGTCCAACATCTGAACTCTGCGGCTTCTGATCATAACCCTATTTTACTTACGCTTTCCTTTTTTAGTTCCTCTTCTATTTTTAAATTCAAGTTCCTTAATATTTGGACTAATCATGATGCCTTCTTAACACTCATTCAGCAGGTTTGGATCTATGATACTCCTAGCACCCCATGGTATACTTTATGGCAACTTCAAAAAAAAGTTGCTCTGTCGGCACTGATTTTGGTGTGGGGTTTGCTCGTTAAGAAGTTGTCGGTCATCGAAATTGAAATCCCG
>NW_018252193.1:313-800 GCF_001263595.1 Phalaenopsis equestris | reverse complement strand
TTCATCATCTTTACCTTTTGCAGTGTATTTCATTGTTTTCCAGTTTGATCATTGATGCACATTGTTAATTCTTATTTTTGTACATCTATCATTGCTCTTCCTGTGGCTAGGAAAGGTCTCCCCAAAATTTTAGGTATCTCTTTATCTTCCTCCATATCCAGCACAATGAAATCAACAGGAAAGATAAATTAATCCACTTTCACTAGGACATCTTCTATAACTCCTTTAGGGTATGTTATCGAATGATTTGCTAACTATAAAATTACAATAATAGGGGTTATTTCTCCGAATCCCAATCTTTAAATATTGATAATGGTATAAGTTTAATGCTTGCACCTAAATCACATAGAGCTTTCCCGTAAAAGCTGTCTCCTATTGCACATGGAATTTAAAGCTACCAGGATCTTTAAGCTTTTCAAGAAGCTTCTTCTGAATTATAGCATTGCACTCCTCACTAAGTGCAACCATCTCATTATCTTCAAACTTC
>NW_018252193.1:0-292 GCF_001263595.1 Phalaenopsis equestris | reverse complement strand
CTTCATAAACTTTACATAGCTTGGCATTTGTTCTAAGGCTTCAGCAAATGGAATATTGATTGTAAGCTTCTTAAATATTTCCAAAAATTTTAAAAATTACTTATCCAACTTCTGTTGTCGAAGTCTCTGAGGAAATGGAGGTGGTGATTTTTCTAAATCAATTTTTGGTGGAGAAATAGGTATTTTAGAATATTTCAGAGCGTTCTCTTTTGATTCTTCACTTTCTTCTCTCTATACTTCAATCTCTTTTTGAACCTTACCATCCAACTCTCTTCTGCTTCTAAGTTGTACG
>NW_018252192.1:22472-26430 GCF_001263595.1 Phalaenopsis equestris | reverse complement strand
TAATGTCACAACCATTCAATGAAGCAAATTTGTTAGTTGAAGAGATGAATACTAACAATTTTTCAATGGCCCTCTGAAAGGGTAAATGCAAAAAGAGTAGCGAGTGTTCATGTCTCGGATGCAATTTCTATTTTGGCTTCTCAAATGGCTGCAATATCAAAGAATTTGGATGAATTTGGAATGAAAATATCTCAAACACCACCATTGGTTGAGGAAAAAATTCATTTGGACAAATGATAGATTCTCAATCATTTTATGAAACTTTGAATGCAATAAATAATCAACATAATAATCCATATTCTAGTTATTACTATCATGGATGGAAAAATCACCCTATTTTTTGTTAGAATAATAATAACTCTAATGTTATAAATCTACAATTGGGGAACAATCAAGCGAACCCTTTGGGAAATGTAAAAAAATAAGGAAATACTAACTATAAACCTTATTATCCTCCTAGTTTTAACGATAATTCACAATTTAAGGAGAAGAAATGGTCTAGGAAAGAATTGTTATTACAAATGGGTAATCAATTACAAAATTAAGGAGCAGTAATTAGAAACATTGAGAATCAATTGAAAAATATTGCTACTGCACTTAGCTTTAGGCCTTAAGTAACTCTTTCTAATAATAAAAGAAAAAAATAAATAACAAACTAAAGCTATACAACTAAGAAGTGGAAAAAAAAGTTATAAAAGAGATTGAAGTTGAGAATGAAGTGGTAGAAATTGTGATGATGATGATACAAAATATCTTATTAAACTAATAAAAATTAATATAGAAAAACCACCACCTCCATTTTCTCAAAGATTGCGACAACAAAAATTGGATAAACAATTCTCAAAATTTTTAGAAATATTTAAGAAAGCTGAAGTCGTGGAACAAATGTCGAGTTATGTAAAGTTTATGAAGGATATACTTAATAGAAAAAGAAAGCTTACAAAAAATGAGATTGTTGCTCTTAGTAAAGAGTCTTAGTGAGGAGTGTAACACTATAATTCAGAAAAAGCGTCCCTAAAAACTTAAAGATCCTAGTAGTTTTACTATTCCTTGTGCTATAGGTCTTGTGTTATAGGTGAATGATTTTTTGGAAAAGCTTTATGTGATTTGGGAGCCAGTATTAATCTTATGCCTTGATCTTTTTTTAGAAGGTTTGGATTAGAAGAGATTTTCCCTACTACAAGAACCCTTCATTTAGTTGATCGATCGATCACCTATCCTAAAGGAGTTGTAGTAGATGTATAGGTGAAGGTTGATAAATTTTTCTTTCTTGTGGACTTCATTATGTTAGATATGGAAGAAGATACAGAAATTCCAATCATTTTAGGGAGACCTTTTCTTGATCTAAGAGATCTATCTTAGATAATCTATCTTAGATGTTAAAAAAGGTGAGTTAACCATGAGAGTCAATGATGAAGAAGTTACATTTAATATATCAAAATACATGAAATACTGAGCAAAAGGAAAAGATAATGAATGCTTCAGGATAAAAATTTGTGATTATTTGCGTAATGATCATTTTACAAAAAGTTTTGAAGATATAATGAAACAAGAATATTTCAAACATGAAGATGCGGATAAAATGCAAGAAAATTTCATCAAAATTTGTAATGAAGATATAGATTATGTTCAAGAAATATTTGAATTGTTAGACACTATGGAAAATAATAAAAATCTTATTCTGTTAATTGAAACACCTCCTAAACTTGATATCAATACAAACTTAACCTAAAACTCAAGTTTAACCCAACTTAGACATGACTTAACCAAATTTTAAGCTTGACATAATGTTACACCTAAAATATATAGTGTTTTGTACACATTTTATACCTATTGTTGAGATATTATGTTTTAATAGAAGGTATTTGTGTGTTTTTTCTTTCAAATACAACTAAAAAGGTGAAAAATGCCAAAAGGAGTGAAAAAGGATCAAATTTAGAGCAAAAATGTGAAAATAATGCTAAAGAGTTTTGGCGTCTAAGTGTCACATTTGGCATTTAAGCGCCGGTGAAACAGAGAAGGCCACGCCAAAGCACCAGAGGCCTTGTGCTTAAGCGCCAGAAGCAGTTATGTGACGATTTACTTCTTTTTACTAAATTTTGAAGGGACATTTGAGGCACCTATTGGCTAAAGAGGGTAGTTATGATAACTATAAATGAAAATATGATTAAAATATGTGAAAGGAGGCATCCTTTGGAGAATACATTGAATTTAGACACATTTTGAAGAGTTATTAAGGAACTAATTGGATATTTATAAAAGAAGGAAGTTGAAACTTTTTGAAGCATGCTTGAAGTCCTGAAAAGTTCTTAAAAAGGGAGAGATTTTTAGGCACCACAAATTTACTTTATCCTTTTTATTTTTATTTTTATTTTAAGAGTAAGAGTGTTGTAAAAGAGAAGAGATTAAAAGAAACTTCAAGAATTTGGTGGAGAATTTGAGATAAGTTTTTATTTTTTCTTTTTAAACTGCTTTAGGTTTTAATCAAGACTTCTTGTTGGTATGCTAATGATTTCTACTTTTAAAATAAAGTGTGGTTTTGTTTTATTTATGGATTCTGAGTAGTTTTCTTTATCTTTCTCCTTAAAATGAGAAATAATTTAAGTGTTGGATGGAAGTTGTGGAGAGTATTGATCTTTAATGTTGGAAGAAGATGTGTTGATTTAAATCCATGCACTTCATTTACTTCTTGATTTGGCTTATCTAGATGTTAAAATTTGTTGTTAGAACATGTAAGAACTGGGTTGATATTGTCTCAGTCAACAATTGGAAAGAATCAAATGAAATTGTATGAATGGGAATGTAATTCATATGATTTAGTTCAAATAATTAGGAAAATATTCTTTGAAGGGTGTAGAGTTAGAGGACTTTAAAGTAACATGTTAAAGCCCTCAACTTGCTTTATTGTTTTAGGTTCTGATATGAGATGTTAGCTCCCAGGTGGAGGGAATCAACAGAACTCTAGAGTGAGAGTTGGTATCTTCGCTGCCTAGCCTATCTTCAGAACTATTCAAACTTTAAATTAGTCAATATTTGTTATAACATCTCTAGTAAGGGTAAAGAATATTATTACTCCAATTTGGCACAACACAATTTGCATACTTCCACAAGAGAATTCCTATACTTATTACTGATTCATGATAAGGTGAAAAATATTTTCATATTCTGTGCTTTTCCTTACATAACTCAAGTTGTCTTTAGAAGTTTTTATTGTTTTGTCAAAATATCAAAAATTCCAAAAAGATTTGAATTTTAATTGTTGTAAAATTATCTATAGTTTAAGTACTTGTCATTTTAAAATAGAAGTTTGTTGCTTGATAGTGCATATTGCTAATTTTTCCCGTGGGATCGATATTCAGGGATTAATCAAAAAGTTCTATATTACTTGATAACAATACATATACTTGTGTAGTATCCCAGTATATTTATATATAAATTAAAAAGTTAAATTCTTATTTTTTTTAGGATCAAATTTTTTGTTCTGTTGTAAAGTAAGGAAACATACGTGAAAAATATCATCAAAGTCATTGTTATACTATTGCAAATAAACAGTAATTCAGAATCAAGTTTTTGGCGTCATCCCCAAGAAAAAGAAAAATTCAAAGCTTGATTAAAAGAAAATTTCTATTTTTGAAAGTATTATTTAAACTTTAAAATTTATTGCAGGAATATCTTATTATAGTATTTTATTTTGTGAGTGTTTTGTTGCATTTTATTTTTATTTCAGTGTATGTGTAGTTTAGGTTCTGAAGGACTAGTGCCCTATGATTCTGAATTGAAGAGAACTTTTAAGAAAATCAGAAAAAGCAAAAAAATTAAAAATTTTGAAAATCTTAAAAAATTACAGAAAGGACAAACCAAAATGATCAAAATGTTGAAATTCATCAAGAATTTAGACCTTTACGAGATTATGCCAACCCTACGGTAGATGAACTTCATTGTAGTATTCAAAAACCTA
>NW_018252192.1:19218-22117 GCF_001263595.1 Phalaenopsis equestris | reverse complement strand
GATTTAAAGAACTCTTAAGAAAGTGTCCACACCATGTTATACCAGATTGGTTAATAATTCAAACTTTTTATAATGGATTAGTTGGATATCTTAGATCTATTATCGATGCCGCTGTTGGTGGTTCAATGATGTCAAAACCATTTCATGACGCTTATGCTTTAATTGAATAAATGACTACCAATAATTTTCAATGATCTTGTGAGAGAGTAAATCCTAAGAAAGTAGCCAGTATTCATGAAACTGATGCATTTACTATGTTAGCAAATCAAGTTGTTGCAATCTCAAAAAAGTTAGACCAATTTGGAATGAATTTTTCTCAACCTATCTCTATGATTGAAGAGAATTCATTAGGCCAAATGGTAGATTCTAAAGCATCATTAGAAACTTTGAAGGCCATAAATAATAAGAATAATAACCCATATTCAAATTACTATAACCCAAGTTGGAAGAATCATCCCAACTTCAATTGGAATAATACTACGGGTGGTAATAATCAATAATGGGGAAACAATCAAGTATAACCATTTGGAAACTAGAACAAAAAAGGGAATAAAAATTATAGATCTACTTATCCTCCAGGTTTTAACAGTAATCCGTAATTTAAGGAGAAGAAGTTATCTATAGAAAAAGTGGTGTTACAAATGGTAAATCAGTTACAAAGTCAAGGGGCTACAATTAGAAATATTGAGAATCAACTTGGACAAATCGCAAATTCATCCAGTAATATATCCCAAAAAGCACTTTGTAGTAATACTAAAACAAATCTGAAAGACCAAAATAAAGAGCAATTAAAAGCCATTCAACTTAGAATCAGAATATAGTTGGAAGGTAAGGTTCAAAAAGAAACTGAAGTAGAGAGAGAAGAAATTGAAGAATCAAAAGAGGATGCTCCAAAAAATTTTGAAAGACCTATTTCTCCACTTAAAGTTAACTAAAAAAAATGACCACCTCCATTCCCTCAAAAACTTCATCAACAGAAGTTGGATAAGCAATTTTCAAAATTTCTAGAAATTTTTAAGAAGCTTTCAATTAATATTCCATTTATTGAAGCCTTAGAACAAATGCCAAGCTATGTAAAGTTTATGAAGGATATTCTCAATAGGGAAAGCAAGTTTGAAGATAATGAGCCTGTTGCACTTAGTGAGGAGTGCAGTGCAATTATTTAGAAGAAGCTTCCTGAAAAGCTTAAAGATCCTCGTAGCGATAGGAGATAGATTCTATGGGAAAGATTTATGTGATTTAGGTGCAAGCATTAACCTTATGCCATTATTAATATTTAAAAGATTGAGATTAGGATAAATAACCCCTACTACTGTAACTCTACAGTTATCAGATTGTTCGATAATGTACCCTAAAGGAGTTATAGAAGATGTCCTAGTGAAAGTAGATCAATTTATCTTTCTCGTTGATTTCATTGTGCTTGTCTTTTTTTAGCCACAAGAAGAGCAATGATAGATGTGCAGAAAGGAGAATTAACAATGTACATCAATGATCAAATTGTTACTTTTAACATTTTAAGATCAATGAAATATCCTGTAAAAGGTAAAGATGATGAATGCTATTATGTATTATATGATGAATGCTATAGAATGGATGTTACAAGATATATGATTGAATGCCATTTCAAAACTAATTATGAAGAAAAATCTGAACTAAAAGATTTGGAGCACAAGAAAGAAGAGGCAGGCATTAGATCAATGTGAAGATCTTTTTAATGAAGATTCAAACTATGTTCAAGAAAGTTTTGAAGTTTTGGACACGATAAAAAAAGATAAATCATTTTGTCCATCAATTGAAAAGCCTCCTGAACTTGAGTTGAAATTACTTCTTGATCATTTAAAATTTGCCTTTTTAGGTGATTCATCTACTTTACCAGTTATAATTTCCTTAAAGTTAACAATGGAAGAAGAAGACAGATTGATTAAAATTTTGAAAAATTTAAAGAAAGACTATGGATGGACAATATCTGATATTAAAGGAATCATTCCTTTAATTTGTATGCATAAAAATCATATGGAAGGGAACTGCAAACTCAGGGCTGATCCTCAAAGGTGATCGCAACCTGTTATGGAAGAAGTTGTTAAGAAAAAAAATTTAAAGTCGTTAGATGTTGGAATTATCTATATTTCAGATAGTGCATGAGTTAGTCCAATTCACTATGTTCTTAAGAAAGGAGGAGTAATTGTGACTGTGAATGAACATAATGAATTATTATCTACTAGATAAGTCACAGTGTGGCGAATATGTATTGATTACAGAAAATTAAATCTTGCTTCAAGGAAAGATCATTTTCCACTACCCTTTCAAGATCAAATGCTGGATAGACTAGCTGGGCATAAATACTTTTGTTTTCTGGATAGATATACTGGTTATCACCAAATACACATAACTCCTAAGGATCAAGAGAAAACAACTTTTACCAGTTCGTATGGTACATTAGCTTTTAGAAGAATTCCCTTTGGTTTATGTAATGCCCCTGCTACATTTCAAAGAGATTGAAGTCTTTATGGATGATTTTTTCAGTGTTTGGAACTTCATTTGACTCATGTTTAGAACATTTATCAAAAGTTCTTAAGCACTCTGAAGAAACAAATCTAGTCCTTAATTGAGAAAAATGCCAATTTATGGTAGCAGGAGGAGTTGTATTAGGCAAAAAATATCAGAAAATTATATGGAAGTAGATCCTACAAAAATTCAAGTGATCGCTAAATTACCTTATCCAACAAATGTAAGGGAAATTAGGAGTTTTTTAGGATATGATGAATTCTACAAACGATATATTAAAGACTTTTCAAAAAATTCTAAGCCTTTATGTCATTTACTGGGGAAAGATACAATTTTCAATTTTAATGAAGAGTGTTTAAAAGCTTTTGAGCTATTAAAAGAAAAATTAGTCACT
>NW_018252192.1:16602-18297 GCF_001263595.1 Phalaenopsis equestris | reverse complement strand
CTATGTATCCAAATGGATAGAAGCTATTGCTTTACCTTGATGTGATTCTCAAAGTGTTGCAAAGTTTTTGAAAATGAACATATTTTGTAGATTTAGGATGCCGAGAGTTATCATAACTGATGGGGAAGTCATTTCAAAAATGCCATAATGGAGAAATTATTAAGGAAATACCATATAAACCATAGAATTGTTACTGTTTATCATCCTCAGACAAGTGGTTTAGCTGAATTATACAATCGAGAAATTTAAAGAATTGTGGAAAAATTTGTGAATCCAACAAAAATGGATTGTTCAGCCAAATGCATATAGAACTCCTATTGGAATGTCCACATATTGGGAAAGCTTGTCACTTACCAGTTAAACTTGAGCATAAAGTATGTTAAGTGATTAGAGAGTTCAATTATAATTTAAAAGATGCTAGTGAAAAAAGATTATTGCAATTAAATGAGCTTGAAGAGATAAGGAATAAATCTTATGAGAGTGCTAAGATTTACAAAGAAAATATGAAGATGTGGCATGATCGAAGGATTTTGTCCAAAAATTTTCAGCCAGGGTAACAAATTTTGCTATATAATGCAAGGTTAAGATTATTTCCATGCAAACTTAAGTCCAGGTGGATGGACCCATTTGTTATGATGAAAGTTTATCCTTATGGAGCTGTGGATATTAAAGATCCTAAAACTGAGAAAGTATTTAAAGTGAATGGTCATAGACTGAAACCTTATTTTGTAGGGGATCAGCGTAAAATTAACAATTGAATGATGTTGGGTCAACTAGAATAAGCACTGGTTATGTCGGGCTGATGACGTAAAACCAATCGCTTTGTGGGAGGCAACCCATAGTTATCAGTGTATTTGTGCTTTGATTATTGTTTGTAAGTGATTTAGAAAATTTGGGGTAGTTTTTTGAGACTATTATGTATTAGTATAGATTTTAATACTTTATTTAGTAATCTAAACATGCTAAAATGAGAATTTGGAAGTTAAGTTGACTTGTGCAAAAATTCAGCACTGGCACTTAAGCGCCAACATTCGACGCTTAAGCACGGGAGTTAAAAATCATGTGCGAAATTTGGATTCTAGAAGGTTTAATTGCCAATTTAATGACTAAAACATGCCAACGCAGTTTTAGTCGGTGTCTAAGAGTTACTAAAGGGATTTAGGTCTATAAATATAAGGGTTTAGTGAAGAAATTTCACCCCAGATCATTTTTAGCCCTAAACGTTTAAGAGAGAGATTTTCTGTGAATCCAACAAAAATGGATTGTTCAGCCAAATGCATATAGAACTCCTATTGGAATGTCCACATATTGGGAAAGCTTGTCACTTACCAGTTGAACTTGAGCATAAAGTATGTTGGGTGATTAGAGAGTTCAATTATAATTTAAAAGATGCTAGTGAAAAAATATTATTGCAATTAAATGAGCTTGAAGAGATAAGGAATAAATCTTATGAGAGTGCTAAGATTTACAAAGAAAATATGAAGATGTGGCATGATCGAAGGATTTTGTCCAAAAATTTTCAGCCAGGGTAACAAATTTTGCTATATAATGCAAGGTTAAGATTATTTCCATGCAAACTTAAGTCCAGGTGGATGGACCCATTTGTTATGATGAAAGTTTATCCTTATGGAGCTGTGGATATTAAAGATCCTAAAACTGAGAAAGTATTTAAAGTGAATGGTCATAGACTGAAAC
>NW_018252192.1:11210-16538 GCF_001263595.1 Phalaenopsis equestris | reverse complement strand
GCACTGGTTATTAAGCACTGGTTATGTCGGGCTGATGACGTAAAACCAATCGCTTTGTGGGAGGCAACCCATAGTTATCAGTGTATTTGTGCTTTGATTATTGTTTGTAAGTGATTTAGAAAATTTGGGGTAGTTTTTTGAGACTATTATGTATTAGTATAGATTTTAATACTTTACTTAGTAATCTAAACATGCTAAAATGAGAATTTGGAAGTTAAGTTGACTTGTGCAAAAATTCAGCACTCGCGCTTAAGCACCAATATTCGACGCTTAAGCACGGGAGTTAAAAATCATGTGCAAAATTTGGATTCTAGAAGGTTTAACCGCCAATTTATTGACTAAAACATGCTAAGGCAGTTTTAGTAGGTGTCTAAGAGTTACTAAAGGGATTTAGGCCTATAAATATAAGGGTTTAGTGAAGAAATTTCACCCCAGATCATTTTTAGCCCTAAACATTTATTTTGATAAGTTGTCTTCACGGGAGATGGATTTGACGAAGAAAGAAGAGACCATGAGGAAGAGATTCATTAGTCAATCTGCACAAGAAATGTACAACGGTTTCTTAGCTGTTAGTATCGAAGGAATGTCAGAAAAGATCAACAAAATTGAGACTAGCATGGCTTTACTTGAGAGGAAGGTAATTGAGAGTCATGCGCATCTAGAGCATATTGGATGGCAATTGAAAATGCAATTTATCCATACTAGTTATAAAGAGGAAGTGGATAAGGAGAAGTATCTTAAACATAAATGGGTTGAAGAAGATAGTATCAGAGCTCATCACCACCATCCATTTTATCAGCTTTATATTCCGATTGCCCAAGGAGAGACTAATGAAAGACCAGAATTTGTCCCAACAAATGAAGAATGGAATTAAGTTCAGTGCTAAATTTTGTTTGTTAGAAATCTTTATTTGATGTGTTAAGTGTTAAATACTATTTTTGGATTTTTTGTTAGTTTGTTCAGTGTTTGTATTCAGAAGATTTTCTCATTCAAGACTATTTGGATTGAGTATTAAGTGTTATATGTACCTAGTTTGTGAATAAATGTATATGTTTGTTTTTGTGAAAATTTGTGTAATTCTTAGACTTGAATTGAATTAGTTATGTTGGAGAATTTTGAGAGAGAGGAGAGTTAAGGGAGAGGAAAACAGTTATTTAAGAGTTATGAGATTATTTAGGGGTGATATACTCAGGTTAAATGTGCATTGTACTTAGGTTCAAAAATATCAAAAAGAGTGCACTGTTGCCTAAGTGCCACATTCTCGCGCTTAAGCACGATTTAACTCTAGAGGCAGGTGCCTAAGCGCCACTAATCTGTGCTTAAGTGTCGGTTCACAAAAACTAGTTCGCAAACAGTTAAAAGTGAAAATAACCCCAAAAATTGCCATTTTGACTCTCATCGTCACCTTCAAACTCTCGATTTTGTGATTTGGAAGTCTAGGGCAAGCCATTTCATGGAGATTTCTTTTATTTTGGAGATTTCTTGGTGGATTCGAGCAAAATTTGCTAGATTTAGATTTCTTGAGGTAAGAGTTTCACTTCTATAAAATTTTGTATTTTCACCATGTATTTTGAGTACATTTGGAAGAACCCAAAAATCACTATTCATGGTGAAAAATGAGGAAAAATCTATGGAAATTGCATAGAAAGTGTAGTTTATAGTTATAGAAGTTAATTTTAGTAGATTATACTTGATTTTTGAAGTTATTGTGGAATTTTATGAAATTTTTAGAATGACACCAAGAATGAAGATGAGTAAAGAAAAAAAGCCCCTTTTATTGAAGGAAATTTGTGAGTTTAAAAGCTCAAAATAGGAATAGTGATGCTCTGAAATCACAAAAACGTATCCAAGAGTAAGAGCGATGTTTCAAGAATCAAGGTGGATCCGTAGAAGATCTGATCGTTTGCCGACAATGAGAACGATTCTGATGTTTTTCTGCTGTGGCTGTTATTTTTGTAGTTAGAAATTTTTAGGCAAACCTTCTCGAGGCTGAAGATGATCGAGTCATGCTTAGAGGAAAGATGGTACCTTTTTCACCAAAGGTAATCAATATGTTTTACCATCTATCACCTGATACATTGTGTTTTTATGTGAACTATAGAACGACTGAGACGGAACTAGATGAGATTATTTCCCATTTGACTATTGGAAGAGGACTCTGAAAAAATACAAATAAGTGAAGACTTAACTTTTCCACTTCAAAGTTAAGTGCACCTTCGAAGGCATGGCACTACTTTACTTCAGCTCTCCTATTACCGACAAATCATCTCAATGAAGTTACCAGAGAAAGAGCAACGTTGAACAATTATATTCAAGAGGGCAAGCTCATCAATACTAAAGCTTTGATTTATCAGACTATCATCAGTTTTGCCACTGCTGCTACTACTGCAGGTTTGAGATTTTCTTTTTTAATCTTTTCTTTATGTGAGCAGACTGGAGTGGGATATGATAGTTGGGAGGAAGTAATATTACCTCTAAAGTCAATTACGAGTGTAAATGTGAAGTCATATTCTGAGCATTCTATTTTTGACTGGAGAGTAGGATTTTAAAAGAGTTATGGAATGACAACGTCTGCTACTTCTTCATCTAGACCATCTACCTTGCGAGCTTCTACTTCTGAAGGTGAGTCTACTAAAACTCAAAATCAATTATTGCAGAGGATAATGGACAATATCAATTATACTGTAGAAAATGTATGAAATTTAGAAAGCTGTGCAGATCATATTGATGGGTATAACAGAAGGAAAAGTGATTATGAGGAGAAATTTCATTCATCTCTGAAAAACCTCACTAGGGGTAACCAAGGAGTGCAATTTCCTCCATATCCTATATACCCTGATTATGAGCCTGCAAATGTCTAGAATAGCGGTGATTCTGATGATGAGGAGGAGGAGGCCTGATTTATTTTTATGTTTGTAATATGTGATGGACTATGTAAGTTTGGACTTGCTAAATTTGCATTTGTGTACATATTTAGACCTTGTGATGAGTGAGACTTTTATTTTGTTTAATTGTTATTGTGATGTTGTGTTTTGTTAGTATTTTGTTTTAAATTCTAACAAAGTAATTGTTGTTGTGTGTTGATTATTGCAATTTAGTTAGTTAAGATTGAACTTATTTCTATGTCTTATGAAAAGTTGAAAATCTTGCTAACTTCAATTTTAAATTTTAAATTTAGAAAACCGCTGCCCTATATTTTTCTTTTATCTTGTTAGTGTGTTTGTTTTTATGATTAGACTGAAAATCAAAGTTAGTGTATTAGTTTGTTTTTATGTTTGTACCCACTACTAAGAAGTCTATTGAATCTCTACATGTTGAATTGAAATGAAAATGATAGAAAATTAATAAAACATTAATTGTACTCCAATTTTTAGTTTTATACTTGTATAATTAGGATATAAAAATTCTTGTAAGCATGTTATTTAAATTTTCATGCCTGCTTATATATATCTGATGTTAAACTGTTTAATCTTGTTAAAAATTTAAGTTTGGAGGGGGATGAAAAATAAAATTTAGTGTTTGGGGGGGGGGGATGAAAAATACATTCAAAACTTAAATTTTATTTGTTCTCAAATGTGATATAAGTGAATTTGATTTGAAAAGAAAAATGATCATGTATATGAAGTTATATTAGGGAAGTAAAATTTGATTATAAAAATGAGTAAGAAAATTTAGTTAAAATTTTGAGTAAAAAATTTAGTTAAAATTTTGAGTAATGAAGAAAAACTTTCAGTTAAAAGTCTTTAGTGTAGAAAATGCTAAATATAGTGTAACTTTTAATACAAAACAAAATAAATACAATTTTCTTTTGTAAGAAAAATTGTATTTTTGAAAAATTTAGAAATTTAGACTTTTATTCTTAATACATAAATTTCTTTTATTAAAATAATTTTCAAAACTATTATTATGTTTCTAAGTAAAAAATTTATATCAAGTCTTTGCTTTAGGAAAGGAGAAGTGGAATTCAAAACTATTAAAGGCCTATCCAGATATAGTAATCATTGCTTGAAAAAAAAAAGAAAAAGAAAAATAAAAAGAAAACAAAAAAAAAGTAATGGAGGAGAAGCTTGAGGATTAGTGCCTAATTAAAAATTGGTTCCACAATTGCACTTTTTAAAGTATAAGGCTTGGGAAAATCTTAAGCTTAGGGATATAATATGGTAAGTAAAACTATTTTTAATAAAAATTTTTAAGTGGAGATAATAAAAGGACTAAATTCTAAATTTGGAAAATCTATAATATTTCAAAATTAGATAGGAACTCATATTTTCATATGTCTTAACATTAAATATTTCTAAATTTTAATTTGGTCTAGTGATTATTTTTTCTCAATTGGACTACTATATTTCTAAATCTAAATTTTAGTAACTCCTAAAAAAACTCATATACATATCATACTTATTTAGTTTTTAAAGGTTGAAGTGTCACTTGAGGTCAAGAAACATTTTAAGTTTGTGGGATTTTGATACACCTAAAATATATAGTATTTTTGACACATTTTTATACTTATTTTTGAGATATTGTGCTTTAACAAAAGGTATTTGTGTGTTTTTATTTCAGGTACGAGTAAAAAGGTGAAAAATGCTAAAAGGAGTGAAAAAGGTCAAATTTGGAGCAAAAATGAGAAAAAGGTGCAAAAGAAATTCACTGTCTAAGCATCGGTGAAATAGAGAAGGCCGCGCCTAAGCTCCAGAGGTCCCGCACTTAAGCGCCAGTGGCAATTATTGGATGAGTAAATTTGGTTTTATGAATTTTGAAGAGATTTTTAAGGCACATATTGGCCTAATAGGTGGTTACAACCACCATGGACGAAAATTATAATGAAAGGATGAATTTCTTAGGCACAAACATCGAATCAATACACATTTTGAAGAGATACCAAGGCACCTTTTGGAGAATTATAAAAGAAGTAAGATTGAGACTTTGAAAGGGGTCCTGAAAGTACTGGAAAAGTGTTAAAAGTTCTAAAATTGGGGAGTTAGTTGGAGAGATTTTCAGGCACCACATATTTATCCTTTTTATTCTAGTTTTATATTGAGAGTGTTGTAAGAGAGAAGAGATTCAAAGAAACTTCAAGAGTTTGGTGGAGGACTTGAGATAAATTTTTATCTTTTGTTTTAGACTACTTTTGGTTTTAGTTGAGACTTGTTGTTGGTTTGACAATGATTTCTACTTTAAAACGAAAGTGTGGTTTTGTTTTCTCCATGGGTTCTAAATAGTTTTCTTTATCTTTATTCTTAAAATGATAAGTAATTAAGTGTTGGATGGAAGTTGTGGAGAGTATTGATCTTTAACGCTGGAAGAAGTTGTGATGATTTAAATCCATGT
>NW_018252192.1:2777-10553 GCF_001263595.1 Phalaenopsis equestris | reverse complement strand
AACAAATATATATATATATATATATATATGGATGACAACATGTGTCTGTTCACCCCGTATGCGCTAATTCAACCCAGATGGATTCGAACCCGGGATAGAGGGGGCTTTCAGAGAAGTTGTCATGCAGCATGCCACCAGTTGCGCATATATATATATATAATAAAAGAGCAACTTGTGGCTCCTTACACTTTAAAACTTAAAAAGGTTACAAAATAAAGGAGGGATGAAGGATCCCCAGCTAAAAAAAATACTTTATAATCCTAGGGTTTCCAAAATCCGCAGTACAACACAACTCAAGAAAATAAGGAAAAACAAAAAGGTACATCAAAATCAAAAAACAGGTGACCCAAAATAGATAATCTTTGAGGAGCACCTTTTCTGCGCAAAAGAAGAAGTTACACAATATGGAAGTTGTTGCAATAAATGCCTTAGAACTGACAAACTGCATCCAGAAAAGCCTCACAAATTTATAAATTAGAAAGTTAATATCTTATTTTCTCTAGGATCAAATTTTTGGTTCTGTTGCAAAGTAAGAAAACATAAGTGAAAAATATCATGAAATTCATTGTTATACTATTGCAAATAAACAGTAATTCAAGATCAATTACCTATTATTATATCCTCATATTTGACTGATGAACAAGAAGAAAAGTTATTAGAGACATTGAAAAATCATAAGAAAACCTTTGGATGGGCATTAGCTCTTATTAAAGCAATCATTCCTTGGATTTGTATGCATTGAATTTTATTAAGAACAAGTAACATTTAAGTTTGGGAGATTTTGATACACAAAAATAATATGTTATTTTAAGTATACATTTAATACTTATTTTTAGTGATATTGCACTTTAAAAAAGGTTATTTTCATGTTTTTATTGCAGGTATATTGATTTTAGGTATTTGGAGCAAAATTATTAAAACCGATAAAATTTGGAGCCAAAACAAAGAATTTTTGGATTCTGGCCCAAGTTGCGCTAACATACAGAGAATTGGCGCAAGATGCACCGAATCCTATAACAATACGGTCTTTAGCAAACTGGCAAAGATGCACCATATTGGCGTCAGATGTGTCATTTGACAGAGAGCTGGTGCAAGTCGCTCCAGAGACAACTTTTTGAGGATTAAGGCAATTTGTAACAAACTTTGCGCCAATTTTCAAAGAAACACTTGTTCTAAACACCCCTTTGAGTGATTCAATGTATCTAAACACTTCAGAAGGTTAATTTATGAAGGTATGTGTCTCTTAGATCAATGGACATGTCCTTGAATTCAAAAGAGTTGACTTTTGGATAGAATTTTGGATGGAATTTTGAATTCTTCTTGGAGGAAGGCAGCCTTTTAGAAAAGAGAGGGAAGTCTTGGTCCTGAAGAGGTTTTGGAGAGTGGCATGAAAAGGGGGCAAAAAGAAGAGATAGAGATAGGGAAATACAAGTCAAGGGCTTGGAGATTTTCTTCAAGGATTGTAAGAGGAGAGGGAAGGTGAGAGATTTCTTCATTACACTTGTAAGAGAGAATTGAGAGTGCTTGCAAAGAGAGAAAGGCTTGAAGAGAACTTTTAGTGATTTGCTTGGGAAGGAAAGTTGTGATTTGTTTTGTAAACTTATTTTTATTAATGAAATTTGTGTTTTATCGTATCCTTCTCATGAATTCTGATTAGTCTTCTTTATACTTTTCCCTACTTTGAAGATATAGTTATGTGAAGAATAGATTTTGTTTTCCACAATTTTAAATAATAATAATTTGTGATGATTTGAACTTTGGTCTTCATTTACTTTTTGATCTGACCAATTTAATTTTTAAAATGTGTTGAGAAACATATGTTCTGAAAGGGCTATCATTTTTACAACATGGGGAGAATCACATTTGATTTCATGGGAGAGTATGTCATCCATGTTGTTGGGTGCAAATAAATAATAAATTGTACTTTATTGGATGTAGAACTAGAGATTTTAAGGTCACAGATTAAAGTCCCCAGTTTGGTCCAGTTGATTGAAAACTGATGCGCGATTGTTAGCCCTCAGGTGACAGTCAGTATCCTCTCAACCTAACCACGAATTTAGGGACCAAACTCTGGATTAGTCAATATTCTGTATGCACTTGGAAGAGGGTAAAGAATAGGATTGCTCCTATTTGACACAAAACAGTTTTTATATATATTTTCAAAAGATGTTAACTTCTTCACAATCCATATACTCATTATAAAGGGGAATGATGCTTTCTTAAATTTGAACTTTCTGTCATAGAAACTTTGTTAGTTATTGTACGTTTACTTTTGAAAGTTTTGAATCTAGTTTAGTTAATTTTTTTTTCAACTACATTTTAATTATCATTCACTCTAGTATTTATTGTTCAAATTTTGCATTTTACTTTTTGTAGTTTTAAAAATTGTAGTATGCATTATAGTCCTAAGAATTTACTTATAGGCATTTCCAACTTTCTTGAGGGATTGATATCTAGAACTCCATTAGAGCCCTTTATTACTTGAGTGATAGATCTATTCTCATTACTTTTAAAAAGGATTTGACAGTTTAAAGATTTTTAAAAGATAAAACTATTTTCATAGAAATTATTTGTGTTGGGATTATTTGCATATTTATTATTGTATTTGCCGTGTGTATTTTATAATATTGAAAAATATTTACAAAATTAACACACTAAATCCACTCGCATCAAGTTTTTTTTGCGTTGTTGTCGGGGAAGTAACGGAAAGTACTAGTAAGTTGTTTTATAATTTATAGTAATTTTTTTTTTAAACTTAAAAAAAAGTGTTTGTAGTTTAGTTTGAATATTTTTCTATTTAAGTGTGTTTGCTTATTTTAAATTACTTATTGTGTTTGTTTATGAATAGTGTAAGATCTGAGTATTTAGTACCTTACGATTCTAAGTTAGAAAGAACTATTAGAAAATTTTGAAAATAACAAAAGAGATAGACCATATTAGCAAAATTGCTTGCAATTTCAGTAATGCTGGAAATGAAAACAAACATCATCAGAGACCTTTAAGAGATTATGTTAATCCTACAACAGGTGAAATTCATTTGAGTATACAAAACCTGTTGTAGCTATGAATTCATTTGAGCTTAAACCTATTATTATTCAAATGGTACAAAACAATTAGTTTGGGGGAATACCAACTCAAGATCTTAATTTACACCTTGATAGTTTTCTAGAATTGTGTACTACTTTTAATTATGATGGAGAGTCGAATGATGCTGTCAGACTTGGACTTTTTCCTATTTCACTAAGGGATAAAGCTAAAATGTGTTTAAACTTGTTAGCACCTAGATATATCAAAACGTGGGGAGATTTATGACAAAAAAGCCTTGCTAAATATTTTCCACCATAAAAAAGTGTGAAACTACTAAGCTTAGAAATGAGATTACATCTTTTGTCTGCTTGAAGGAGATTCAATTTATGAAGCTTGAGAAAGATTTAAAGATCTCCTTAGGAAGTTTCCACGCCATGTGTTGCCAGATTGGTTAATAATTCAAAATTTTTTTATTGGATTGGTTGGGTCTCTTAGATCACAATAATTGATGTTGTTGGTGGTGGATCATCAATGTCAAAATCATTTGATGAAGCATAATCTTTCATTGAAGAGATGGCTACTAATAATTTTCAATGGTCCTCTCAAAAGGTAAAAATCCAAAAAGAGTTGTTAGTATTCATGATTCTGATGCAATATCTATGTTAGCTGCACAAATAGCTACTATATCGAATAAGATAGTTTAATACAGAATGAATTATTCTCAGACATCACCTGTGCTTAAAGAAAACTCATTTGGACAAATGATAGAATCTCAATCTTCTTATGAGACCTTAAATGCAATAAATAATCATTCTAATAATCCTTATGCCAATTATTATAATCCTGATTGGAAGAATCATCTAAATTTTAGTTAGAGGAAGAATAACTCTAATGCTGCAAATCTGAAATGGGGAAATAACACTGCGAACCCATTGGGAAAATCAAACAATCAAGGAAATCCAACTTTTCAATGGAAGAATTAATATTTCAAATTGTAAGTCAATTACAAAGTCAAGGAGATGCAATTAAAAACATGAAAAATCAATTGGAATGTATTGCTATCACACTTAGCAATAGACCTCAAGGAACGTTGCATAGTAATGTTGAAGTAATTCCTAAAGATCGGAACAAAGAGTAAATTAAGGCTATTCGACCTCAAGGAACGTTGCCTAGTAATGTTGAAGTAATTCCTAAAGATTGGAACAAAGAGCAAATTAAGGCTATTAAACTAAAAAGTGGAAAAGAATTAAAAAATAGAGTTCAAAAAGAAGTGGAAGTTAAAGTTGAAAAATATGAGGTGGAAAATTAAAAATCCAGTGAAGATTTTTATTTTGAGTCAGAATGTCCTATTAAACCAATGAAAATCACTGTAGAAAGACCACCGCCTCCATTTCCTCAAAGATTGAAGCAGAAAAATAGAGATAACTAATTTCAATATTTTTAGAAATATTGAGGAAATTAACGATAAACATTCCCTTGGTTTCTTTCATTGAGGCTTTAAAACAAATATTAAGTTATGTGAAATTTATGAAAGATATACTAAATAAGAAAAAGAAGTTTATAGATAATGAGACTGTTGCACTCAGTGAAGATTGTAGCACTCTATATCAGTAAAAGCTTCCTAAAAAACTTAAAGATCTTAAAAGTTTTACAATTCTATGTGCTATTGGCAAAAGATTTTTTGGAACAACTTTATGTGATTTAGGAGCCAGTATTAATCTTATGTCGTTATCAATTTTTAGAAGGTTGGGTTTAGGAGATATTTCACCTACAACTGTAACTCTTTAGTTAGCTGATCATTTGATTACCTATCCTAAAGGAGTTATAGAATATGTATTGTTAAAAGCTGATAAATTTATCTTTCTTGTGGACTTTAGTGTATTAGATATGGAGGAAGATCTATGTTGTCGTATCATTTTATGAAATCCATTCCTTTCCACTATAAGATCTTTGATAGATGTGCAGAATGGAGAACTAACTGTGAGAGTTAGTGATTAAAAGGTTATATTTAATATTGCAAAATCAGTGAGATACCCTGCAAAAGAGCAAGAGATTGAATGCTTCATAATGGATGTTAATGAATATCTATGCCATGAATATTTCAAAAATACATTTGAAAATGAATATGTCGAATACCAAGATGATGATAAAACTCAAGGTGAATCTATGGAAGTGAGTAAATAAGATTTGGATTATGTTCAGGAAAAATTTAAAATGTTAGATCCAACAAAAAGTAATAAGAATTTAATTTCATCAATGGAGAAATCTCCTAAACTAGAACTGAAAACACTTCCTACATATTTGAAGTATGCATTTTAGTAGATTTATCTACATTGCCTGTTATAGTATCCTCAGAATTAGCTGATACGCAAGAACAACAGTTATTGGAAACTTTGAAAAGATAAGAGAAAGCCTTTGGATGGAAATTAACTAATATTCAAGGAATCAGTACTTCAATTTGTATGCATACAATTTTATTGGAAGATCAACATGGACTAAGAGCTGAACCTTAAAGGAGATTAAATCCTTTGACGAAGGTAGTTGTTAAGAAAGAAATTTTAAAATGGTTAGATGCTGGAATAATGTATCCTATTTCAGACAGTACTAATTCACTGTGTTTCAAAGAAAGGAGGAGTGGCTGTAGTGATAAATGAGAATAATGAATTAATACCAATAAGAAAAGTCACTGGATGGAGAATCTGCATAGATTATAGAAAATTAAATTATGTCACCAGGAAGGATCATTTTTCTTTACCCTTTTTGGACAAGATGTTGAATAGGCTGGGTGGGTACATATATTTTTAGTTTCTAGATGGATATACCAGTTATCATCAAATACATATTACCCCAGAGGATTAAGAGAAAACAACATTTACTATTCCTTATGAAACTTTTATTTTTTTGCGAATGCCCTTTGGATTATGTAATGCACCTGCAACATTTCAAATATGTATGATGTCAATTTTGAGTGATTTAATTAAAAAAGGGATTGAAATCTTTATGGATAATTTTTTGGTATTTGGAACTTCTTTTGAAATATTTCTAAATCATTTAGAGAAAGTTCTTGAATGAAGTGAAAAGACTAATCTCTTATTGAACTTGGAAAAATGTCAATTTATGGTTGCAAGAGAAATTGTGCTTGGGCACAAAATTTCAAAAAATGGCATGGAAGTAGGTTCTACAAAAATTCAAGTTATATCAAACTTACCTCCACCTACTACTGTAAGAGGAGTTAGGAGCTTTTTAGCACATGCTAGATTTTACAGACGATATATTAAAGATACTAAGCCTTTATGCCAACTTCTGGAAAAAAGATACAAAATTTTATTTGAACCAAGTTTTTATTTGAACCAAGATTTCCTTAAAGCCTTTAAAACTTTAAAGGAAAAATTGATCGCTGCTCTTATAATTGTTTCACATGATTAGGATAAACCTTTTGAACTAATGTGTGATGCTAATGATTATGAAATTGGAGCTATTTTAGGGCAGTGATATGTTAAGATTTTTAAAGTGATATACTATGCAAGTAAGCTCTTAATGATGATCAAAAAAATTATACCACCAATGAAAGAGAGTTCTTAGCCATTATGTATTCTTTTGATAAGTTTATGTCATATTTGATTGGAGCTAAATGTTTTATGCAGACTGACCATTTGACTATTAAATATTTGATGCAAAAGAAGGATGCGAAACTAATATTAATTAGATGGGTACTTCTGATACAAGAGTTTGATTTTGTAGTAGTTGATAGAAAAGGGACTGATAATCAAATTACTGATCATCTATCTAAGCTAGAATAGGAAGAAATAATTGACATGGAAAAGAAATTAATGAAACCTTTTCTTGATGAACAACTTTATGATGTAACAGGATGAAAAATACCTCGGTATGTTGATATTCTAAATTATATTGTTAGTGGTATTTTACCATATGGGCTAACAAAACAATAGAAAAAGAAATTCCTTCATGATGCAAAATCTTATTTTTGGGATGACCCCTATTTATATAAACAATGCAAAGATTTAGTAATGAGACGATGTATGCCTTGAAAAGAAATTCAAGAAATTATCCAAACATGTCATGATTCGGAATTTGGAGGTCATTTTGATAATGATAGAACTGTTCATAAAATTTTGCAATCTCAATTTTTTTTGGCCTACTGATCCTGGTATTTTCATTATATGTAGAATTTAAGAAGTTGACACCACTACTTGAAGATTTTACTCCCCGGCAACGACGCCAAAAACTTGATCGCGGCGTAATGCTTATGCACAGTATAACAATAGTTCTGATGGTATTTTTCACTTATATTTCTTTATTTTGCAACAAAACTAAGAACTTGATTCTGAAGAAAAATAAGAATTTAACTTTTTAATTTATATATATATATATATATTGGGATACTACGCAAGTACATGTATCGTTATCAAGTAATATAGGACTTTTTTATTAAGACCTGAATATCGAACCCATAGGGAAGATTATGCAATATGAACTTTTTAGAAAGTTTTTCTAATTTTAAAAATATAATTACTTAAACTAAAAATGATTTTTTCAGGAATTTAAATTTTAAAATATTTTTGGTATTTTTTATATTTTAACAAAACAATAACAACTTAAAAAGATAATTAAAGTTTTTATAGAAGAGAAGTACTTAATATGGAAATATCTTTCTTCTTATTATGAATCAGTAATAAGTATAGGAATTATGTTGTGGAAGTATGCAAATTGTGTTGTGTCAAATAGGAG
>NW_018252192.1:0-2442 GCF_001263595.1 Phalaenopsis equestris | reverse complement strand
TTCTTCCAACATTAAAGATCAATACTCTCCACAACTTCCATCCAAAACATAATTACTTATCATTTTAAGAAGAAAGATAAAGAAAACTATTCAAAATCCATGGAGAAAATAAAACCACACTTTAGTTTAAAATAATAAAACGGGTAAAGTTAATAAAAAGTTGTTCCTAAAAATCTCTCTCAACTAACTCCCCAGAAAAGAATTTTCAAAACTTGCCAATATTTTCAGGACTCTTTTCTAAGTCATCTCTTCTTTCTTTTATAGTTTTCCAAGAGGTGCCTTCGTCGTGCCTTGGAAACTCTTCAAAATGTGACTAGATTCGATGTATTTTCGCAAGAGATGCATCCTTTCATGGTAATTTTTGTCCACCTATTAAGCCAATGGGTGCCTCAAAAACATCTTCAAAATTTGTAAAAATCGATTTTACTGGTCAGGCAACTACCATTGGCGCTTAAGGGCGGGGTCTTGGTGCTTAGGCGAGGCCTTCTCTATTTAACCGGCGCTTAAGCGCCGGATCTGGCACTTAGGCACCAAAATTCTTTCGCACAATTTTTCACCTTTTTGCTCCAAATTAGAACCTTTCTTGCTCTAAATTTGACAATTTTTCACTTTTTTTAGCATTTTCTCCATTTTTACTTGTATATGCAAGAAAAACACAAAATACCTTTCATTAAAGTG
The DNA here is from genome assembly GCF_001263595.1 of Phalaenopsis equestris. NCBI lineage: Eukaryota > Viridiplantae > Streptophyta > Magnoliopsida > Asparagales > Orchidaceae > Phalaenopsis > Phalaenopsis equestris. Next base: position 1,764 of record NW_018252192.1, on the reverse strand, counting down.
CAATATCTCAAAAATAGGTATAAAAATGTGTCTAAAAACACTATATATTTTAGGTGTATCACCTACTCTATTTATAGATGTTAATATATATGTAAAATCATGTGATCGTTGTCAGAGAGTGGGTATTATTTCAAAAATAAATGAAATGCCTATAAATTTTAATTAGGAAATTTAAATTTTTGATGCATGGGGATTAGATTTTATGGCACAATTTATACCTTCATTTATATATATATATATATATTGCAGTGGATTATGCTTCAAAATGGATTGAAGCAATCACTTTACCTCGTTGTGAAGCTCGGCGTGTTTCATAAAATTGCAACTGCTTATCATCCCTAGACTAGTAGTTTGGTAGAAGTATATATTCGTGAAATTAAGAGAATATATATGACATTATGGACATACATGACAGCTTATAAGACACTTATAGGAATTTCCCCTTATAGATTAATTTTTAGGAAGACTTGTCACTTGCTAGTATAATTGGAGCATAAAGCTTGTTGGGCTATAAAGGAATCCAATTTCAATTTGTAAGAAGCTGGTGAGAAACAATTATTGTAATTGAATGAGCTTGAAGAAATTAGGATGGAATCATGAGGAAATTAGGAATAAATCTTACATTAATGCGATTATTTATAAGAAAAAAATTAAAGAATGGCATGATCAGAAGATAATAAAAAAGGAATTTGAACCTGGATAGGAAGTTTTGTTATATAAAGATAATAAAAAAGGAATTTGAACCTGGATAGGAAGTCTTATTATACAAAAAAAGATTGAATTATTTAAAAACAAGATTGAAATTATTTCCTGGAAAACTGAAGTCTAGGTGGAAAGGGTTATTCAAAGTTGTGAAAGTCTATCCCTATGGAGATGTTAATAGTAAAGATCTCAAGACTGGAAGGATATTTAATGTAAATGGGCACAGATTGAAACCATATTTTGATGGTTAAAGACCAATTTTCAAAGAAATTGTAATGTTGGGTCACCCAAAATAAAGAATGGGAATGTCAGGATGACGACATTAAACCAAGCGCTTTGTGGGAGGCAACCCATACTTATCGTTGTTTGTTATGCTTTTGTGTTTTTATTAAGAATATTTACGTATATTTATATTTGTGTTTTTTATAGAGTCTGTGTATTTGAGAAATTTGAAATTGAGAAAAAAAATTTAAAAACTTCTTTACTTGTCTAATTATAAGGAAGAATTGAGAATTTTTTTGGTTCGAAATCGAAATGGCGATTTTGTTGGAATTGGTGCATGATTAACCAAATTAGCACATGATGCGCCACATTCCCAAGAGCTGCTGCATGATGTGCCAAAATCGGTGCATGATGCACCACGACGACAAAAATCACTTAAATCATCTCAAAAGGTGGTTTTTGGAGGGTTCTTCTTCTTATAACTCCCCAAAACTGATTCCCAAGTCCATTTTAGGGGGGGAATGAGGGAAGAGTCACTAGATTTTAATTCCATTGGCGTCTCACTCTAAAAATTTTGCTAGATTTAGAATTTTCAATCGGTAAAAGTTTGTCAGTTTTGATGCGCAGAAAGGGTTTGTGCATGATCAAGTTCTTGTGAAGAAGAGGCTAATCAAAGAAAGGGGTTTGTGAATCATCGATTCAGCACACTGAATACTCGAGTGGATGAGATTATTACACAGAGACGTTAAGAAGTGCTTTGTTACACTACTGATGTCATAGTTTTCCTTGTGGGGAAAGTGTTTTTTGCAAATCTACATGAAATCAACCAAAGAATTGCTT
>NW_018252191.1:10908-12753 GCF_001263595.1 Phalaenopsis equestris | reverse complement strand
ACATGCTTAAGATATCTTTGCCAAATCAATGCACAATTGCATTAAATTGTTGTGATGGCTTCCTCTTGATGCCCTGAGCACCTAGCCACCTCCCCCTGGCTGGCTAACCAGCATAGTGGCCGGAAAAGCTCAAAACCGAGAGCCACCCCCATGGTACCTCAATCAAATCAAACCTAGAAGCCAACTCAGCCAAATTAATTGATGGAGCTCCTCTGCTCTCCACCTAAGCACCACAACCCCCCCATGGCCATTTTTTATAAAAAATCACCTCCACGGCCATGAAAGGTGTGCTGAAATTTCTTTAGAGAGGCCTCTCAAAAATTCTCACAAAGCTTCCCTAAGATCCCCTCTGTGCATTCCAACCATTTCCTTCCATTAATTCCCATTGCCAGAACTCAATTTTGAGCTTGGAACCTTAACAAAAATCAGGACAGAGCCCATTACATCTCCACACTCCACCAAACTTAAATTAACTCTACCCACAACTTCATAACCAAGAAAGAAGCCAAAGCCCCATAAAATCCCCCTTCCATAGAGCCTCTACCATAGCTCTAGACCAACACCCAAATCTGGTCGTGATTGAATTCATACCTAGGCCTTAGACCAAGACCAGGGACTCAATCCCTAGTCTCCTTAGACCCCAACAAACGTGCCAAGACCCTCTGTTCGAAGCATCACTTCTCAGAGCAAAGGTATAAAACCTCACCTCATCCCAACCCTATTTTGATTCTCCATTTAACTAGGCTTAATTTAATTGTATAATTCTCGTATGGATGTGTTCATCTCACTTAGACGAGTCCATAGGATCAAACCAGAGGCAATTTGGTTGAGTCTAGGCTGAGATCTTAGGGGTTTAGTGTGGACAGTCACGGGATCATTCTATCGGGGACGATGACGGGGAGCCATTTGATCGAGCGTGTATCAAATGGATGGAGGAGATCGAGTCGGTTGACACTTCGGGACATAAACAGCGGGCCGAGTAAGCGTTGAGGTGGATGGCGGTGTCAGATGGAACTGCGCTGCATGGAGCTTCAGAGTCATCATAGGTTGAGGTGGCACGTGCGGTTTAAATAGATAAATAAGACTTTTTCCTATTTATTTAAATACCCCTAACTAATTCATACCTTTGTATAGAACAATCACAAAAATAAAATAAAAATACCCTCTTGCTCAATGAACAGAGGAAAACAATGTAGATCAAATTTCTAGTCCATTTGATGCATGTTTTATTTTTAATTAATTAAACACTATTTTGAATCATTTGATTCTCCATGCATATTGACACATCACCTTGGCTTGAGATTTTTGCGTGATATAGCCTTTGTCAAGGGGAACATTCTCTGATTTTTCTAAAGTCAGAGGAGATCTCTAGATAGAGATCCATGTTTTTCAAGTTTTTCCACATTATTTCCTTAAAATAATCATGGAAATTATCATATTGATTACAAAATTCCAAGAAACTTTTGGAAGGTCAACCCTGACCAGGGAAGCTTTTGAAAATAATTTCATGGGTCAAGTCATTTAAAATGTACTTAATTTTCATGAACACTAAATCATTAAGATAATTAATTTAGAACAATATAAACATTTAAATGACTTAACTTTTAATCTCCACAGTGGTTTACAATCCATAGAACTCACCATAAAAAATTTGAAATATTTTGAGTACATTTGATAACTTAAATTGATTTTTAAAGATAAACATCATTATTGGCATTTAAATGATTTTTTTTAGTTAGTTTTTTGAGTTCTGTGTGATCAGGGGCGGTCTCCCAAATTAAGGGATCTTATTCCCAAAAATATTGTTGTGATGGCTATCCTTGTCAAATCAAAACACATTTGCAT
>NW_018252191.1:8588-10724 GCF_001263595.1 Phalaenopsis equestris | reverse complement strand
CATATTTTATAAAAAAATCCCCTCCACGGCCATGGGAGGTGTGCTGAAATTTCTTTAGAGAGGCCTCTCAAAACTTCTCACAAAGCTTCCCTAAGATCCCCTCTGTGCATTCCAACCATTTCCTTCCATTAATTCCCATTGCCAGAACTCAATTTTGAGCTTGGAACCTTAACAAAAATCAGGACAGAGCCCATTACATCTCCACACTCCACCAAACTTAAATTAACTCTACCCACAACTTCATAACCAAGAAAGAAGCCAAAGCCCCATAAAATCCCCCTTCCATAGAGCCTCTACCATAGCTCTAGACCAACACCCAAATCTGGCGTGATCGAATTCATACCTAGGCCTTACACCAAGACCAGGGGCTCCATCCCTAGTCTCCTTAGACCCCAACAAATGTGCCAAGACCCTCTGATTGAAGCTTCACTTCTCAGAGCAAAGGTATAAAACCTCACCTCATCCCAACCCTATTTTGATTCTTCATTAAATTATGCTTAATTTAATTGTATAATTACCATATGGATGTGTTCGTCTCACTTAGACGAGTCCATAGGATCAAACCAGAGGCGATTTGGTTGAGTCTAGGCTGAGATCTTAGGGTTTTAGTGTGGAAGGTCACGAGATCATTCTATCGGGGGCGAGGGAGCCGTTTGATCGAGCGTGTATCAAATGGATGGAGGAGATCGAGCCGAATGACACTTCGGGACATAAACAGCGGGCCAAGTCAACGTTGAGGTGGATGGCGGTGTCAGATGGAAGTGCGCCGCATGGAGCTTCAGAGTCGTCATAGGTTGAGGTGGCACATGCGGTTTAAATAGATAAGTAGGACTTTTTCCTATTTATTTAAATACCCCTAACTTAGAAAATTCATAACTTTGTATAGAAAAATCACAAAAATAAAATAAAAATACCCTCTTGCTCAGTGAACAGAGGAAAGCAATGTAGATCAAATTTCTAGTCTATTTGATGCATGTTTTATTTTTAATTAGTTAAACACTATTTCGATTAAACACTATTTTGAATCATTTGATTCTCCATGCATATTGACACATCACCTTGGCTTGAGATTTTTGCGTGATATAGCCTTTGTCAAGGGGAACATTCTCTGATTTTTCTAAAGTCAGAGGAGATCTCTAGATAGAGATCCATGTTTTTCAAGTTTTTCCACATTATTTCCTTAAAATAATCATGGAAATTATCATATTGATTAAAAAATTCCAAGAAGCTTTTGGAAGGTCAACCCTTACCAGGGAAGCTTTTGAAAATAATTTCATGGGTCAAGTCATTTAAAATGTACTTAATTTTCATGAACACTAAATCATTAAGATAATTAATTTTGAACAATATAAGCATTTAAATGACTTGACTTTTAATCTCCACAGTGGTTTACAATCCATAGACCTCACCATAAAAAATTCAAAATATTTTGAGTACATTTGATAACTTAAATTGATTTTTAAAGATAAACATCATTATTGGCATTTAAATGATTTTTATTGAGTTAGTTTTTTGAGTTCTCTATGATCAGGGGCATTTTAAAAAAATAAAATGTTATTTAAAATAAAAACAAGATTTTTAACCTATTTTAAATATTTAAAATAACTAAAATTTCATAAAAATCACAAAAATAATAAATTTCATGGAAATATTTTAAATTGTTTTCTTAGCATTTAGAAATAATTGGGATATTTTTCTTGATTCTCTAAATAAAGATATGGTATTTTGAAGCTTAAAATAATTTTTATAGGCTAAAAAATGGTTTTCCAGTAAAATAATTCCAATAAATAAAAAAAAATTAGAAAAAAATAAATATAAAATATAAAAGTTTCTCCTTTGAGTTATCTGACCTTTGAAGGATTTTTTAAAAATATAAAACTTAATTTTCCCCATTTTAAATATTTTATATTTAATAAATACCCCAAAACTTAAAATAATTGTAATAATTTAAATAAAAATAAAAAAAATTATGAAATTTGGTCCAAAGACTTCTTTGGTCTAAGTCTATCTCCATTAAAAATTTTAAGGGATTACGATTTACCTTGATCAAGTTAGGAATTTTCTTTGAAAAATCCTATTTTTGCATGAAAATAATTATATAAATTAAATTAAATTTTAAAAAATCACATTTTCTCC
>NW_018252191.1:5712-8574 GCF_001263595.1 Phalaenopsis equestris | reverse complement strand
GTCTCAATTAACCCATGAGTGAGGTAGGATAAAAATTCAAAAGTCATTTGGATTAAATTTGATAAATTATGAAGTGATAGAGCCTTAAGGGAAAATGTGTAATTTTGAAAAATTAGCCTTACTTAACATTTAGACTTAATATAAATGGGTAACCTCTAATCTTAATCAATTTATTTGATGTTTGAAACACAAGAGGTTAATTGGTAGAAAAAAAATTTACTTTCCACATTAAAAAGATAAGTTAATAAATTTCTAAATTATTAAAATTTGGAAGTTTATTAAAATAAAATGAATCTAGGACTTAGGGGTATTACTTTTTAAGTTAATAATTAATCAATTAAATACCCCTATTTTGGTGTTCAAATAAAACTCAAATCATGAATCATGATCACCTTTTCAAAGCTAATTAAGACACTCACCTAGGTCTTAAGGGCTTTGTAGTGACTTAGGCTAAATCAAATTTCATTTAAATAAGGATTAGGAAAGTAAAACATCATTGGAGATTAAAACCTCTTTCAAACACTACAAGCCCAATTAGGGTCAAAATTTGGCTAAGTGTTCCAACAACACTAACTTGCCTCTTTATGGGTCTCCACCCACAAATTTCTTAAATTGTGTCACAAGTGATAATTACCCCATCCTTAAGGAGAATCGAGACATCAGTGCTCACTGAGCATTAAGGGTATTTACAGGATGAATTATTAAGCAACATAATAAGTTTAAAAGAACTCCGATTTTCCACCAGACAGCGAGGAAGCAACACGGACTTGATTCTTTCTCTATATTTTTTTGAAACCTCGGAGATCTACTAAACTTAATATATTTCGCTTGATAAAATCATCCTTAATTGATCAAATAGGGACCCACCAAGATATAACATAAGGGCTAGGAAAACTATCAAAATTTTACTTCCCTGTTTCACATAAACTGCTTTAACATGCCTTTTAAGTCTCAGGTGGTGGAACGAGAAGACTCGTTAGGTACGCTTTTACAGTTTTCAGTGTTGTCTTTCTGATATTTTCTTACTGTGCTTTTATACCTACAAATTTGCATGCTAAACAACAACGTCACCCTGCATGAAAACTAAAACTATCAGGATAGGCACAAAACTAAAATCAAAACTAAAATTAAAATTAACCAAGATATAATTCATCGCCACAACATTCAAAATATAAAACAACTCAAAATTTATTCATAAACATCACACAAAACTTCAACTTCAACTAAATTAAAATGTCTCTATCGGATGATCGGGAGGAGGTAACCTATGGTTGCTAACGAGGCTTCCCACGGTCTAAATGAAATTATGGAACTCATTAAGTTGAGTATAGTAAGTTCATTTAGGCTAAGTGAATCCAATAAAAAATTGTGGTGCCAGAACGAGGGAACCGTAGGATCCTAACCGGTGTCACTCTAATCAACTTTAATATGCCCTCATAAAATTTAAAGAACTTCAACCATAGGTTCGCCTGATTTGAAATTATAACTTGACACACTAGAAAACTCAAACTCGTCGCATCAAGGAGCTTGGAGCTAGCATGGTGGGCAGCACGACCATCTTCAACAGTAAAACCTGTCTTCCACAGATAAATCAATCTTCCTTCCTTAGATATAAACAACAAAGCCATAGGACTTCGAGGTTGTTTGCTCATGCAACGTAAATCCTCACCTTGTCTTTAGGCATTTGTATAACCCTGCTATACAATATAAGCCCTAACTCATTTTAGGATTCTGAGGTTGTCGTCTGTCACGACTTAAACCCTCACATCTTCCAGTCTATTTATGTGATCGTTTCACACAAATGTAAGCCCTAACTACTAAAATTGGCAAGATGAAAAATCTAAATATTTCTCCTCAAGCCAAACATTAGGATAGCTTGGGAAGTCAACGAAATTCTCCTATGGATCCATGACATCCACTAGTTCTTCCTCCTTTGGATTCTACAATAAAATGTTCCTAATTTGAACCAATCCCCTTTCACACCTCTACGTCTGATCTCATTGAAGAGTCCTACCCTTTGAAATTCCTTGAAGACAGTATTTCATATTTTTTATTGAGAGTCTTCTTAGGAGACTTTGGTCATTTAAGATGTAATTAACTATAGGGGCTTGCCCTTATAGGAAGCATGTCTGAACCCAACTTAATATAGACCCTATTTAATTTATTATATTAAATAGGGGAACTTATCGGCAAATATAAAAGTTTCACGAGACCAAACAGATGTCATATATTCCTTAGTTTATTTGATCGAGCCCCATCCTCAAGTCTTGTGTTTGTCCTTCGGGATAGATATAGGATTTGAGGTACAGTGCTCTTTCAATTAAACTATAAAAAATATGGGGTCAGTTTGATTTCATATTTTTCTAAAACTAAATATATATCAAAATTAAAACCTCCCTCAGAAGCGGGCGACGGGATTTCGATTCTGGTGACTGACAGCTTCTTATGGGCAACTCCCCATCAACCCAAAATAGCGCCGACCAGATTAATATCTAGTAATATATAAACACTTATCACATAAAATAGTAATACATAGATATATATATATATATATATATCGGTTGCTTGCTTGGTTTAACGTCTTCAGCCCGACATACCATTTGTTTAGTTGGGTTCACTTAACATTAAAACTTCTTTAAATTGTTGTATGTGCTATTCATAATAGTGTTTCAATTGATACCCATTAACTTTAAATATCTTTTCAGTGTTAGGATCTTTAATAACAACAGTTTCATTATGATATACTTTAATTACTTTAAATGGTCCTAACAATTTAGATTTCAGTTTCCCTTGAAATAATCTCAATTTTGTATTATATAATAAAACTTCTTGTCCAGGTTCAAACTTCTTCTTAATAATCTT
>NW_018252191.1:1842-4479 GCF_001263595.1 Phalaenopsis equestris | reverse complement strand
TCTGTATGCACCATACATTTAGTTCCAATTAAGTAAGGTCTAAATTTATCAAAAACATAAACAATAACTAATAACTCTCTTATAGTAGTAGTGTAATTAATTTGAGCATCATTTAGAGTTTTGCTAGCATAATATATTACTTTAAAAACTTTATTGTGCCTTTGTCCTAAAACAGCCCCAATAGCATAATCACTAGCATCGTACATTATTTCGAATAATTTTTCCCAACAGGTGGTACTATTATAGGTGCGGTGATTAATTTTTCTTCCAATAATTTAAATGCTTTTACGCATTCCTCATTAAAATCAAATTTCATATCTTTTTTTAAAAGTTGGCATAATGGCTTAGTTATTTTCAAAAAATTTTTATGTAACGCGTGTAGAATTCAACATGTCTTAGAAAGCTTCTTACCTCTTTTATGTTAGTAGGAGGTGGTAATTTTTTAATAACTTGAATTTTTGCAGGATCTACTTCCATACCATTTTTCAAAAATTTTATTCCCAAGTACAATTCCTCCTACAACCATAAATTGACATATTTCTCAATCTAGTACTAGGTTGATTCTTTCACATACTTCCAAAACTTTTTCAAAATTATTTAAACATAATTCAAATGACGTTCTAGATATAGAAAAATCATCAATAAACAATTCCATTCCATGTTCAATAAAATTGCTAAAAATTGACATCATACATCTTTGAAATGTTGCAGATGCATTGCATAGTCCAAAAGACATTCTACAAAAAGTAAATGTTCCATATGGGCTTGTAAATGTTGTTTTCTCTTGATCCTCTGGAGAAATTGGAATTTGGTGATAACCTGTATAACCATCTAAAAAGCAATAATATTTCTTTCCAGCAAATCTATCCAACATTTGTTCTAGAAAGGGTAAAGGAAAGTAATCTTTCCTGGTGGCCATATTTAATTTTCTATACTCAATACAAATTCGCTAACCACTAACTTATCTTATTGGAATTAATTCATTTTTTCTCATTTTCTTCAACGGTCACTCCTCCTTTCTTTGGAACATAGTGAATTGGACTTACCCAAGCACTGCCTGAAATTGGATATATAATTCCAGCATCTAACCATTTTAAAATATCTTTTTTAACAACTTCTTTCATTAATGGGTTTAATCTCCTCTGAGGATCAGCTTTATACTCGTATTGTTCATCTAATAGAATTTTGTGCATTCAAATAGAAGGACTAATTCCTTTAATATTTGCTAAAATTCATCCAAAAGCCTTTTTCTATCTTTTCAACATCTCTATTAATTTTTATTCTTGAATTTCAGTTAACTCTGAAGATACAACAACAGGCAAAGTAGATGACTCTCCTAAAATTACATATTTTAAATGGGCAGGTAATATTTTCAGTTCAAGTTCAGGTGGTTTAATGCTTGAGGAATAAGATTTTTATCATTTTTTAACAAGTCTAACGTTTCAATTTGCCTTGAATATAATACAACTGAATCTTCTTCTTCTACTTCATCTTAAGTATCACAAATTTCTCCTTACTTTAATCTATCTTCGAATTCATTCTTAAACTGTTCATTACTTAGATAATCAACTACTTACATCCTGAAACATTCATTATCTTTTTCTATTGCAGGATATTTCATAGTTTTTTCTATATTAAATGTTATTTTTTTCATTAACTCTCATCATTAATTTTCCTTTTTGCACATCTATTATAACTCTCCCTGTTACGAGAAATGGTCTCCCTAAAATAATTGAAATTTCTTTATCTTCCTCCATATCCAATACTATAGAGTCTACAAGGACAATAAATTTATCCTCTTTTACTAACACATTTCCTATAACTCCTTTTGGAGAAGTTATTGATCGATTAGCTAACTGAAGAGTTATAGTAGTAGGGGAAATCTCTCCCAAATCTAAGCGTTTGAAAATAGATAATGGCATAAGATTGATACTCACTCTTATATCACATAAAGTTTTCCAAAAAACTTTTCTAAAAAACTTTTCTCAATACCATAAGGTATAGTAAAACTACCAGAATCTCTTAATTTTTCAAGAATCTTTTTCTGAAAAATAGCGCTACACTCTTTGCTGAGTGTAACGGTCTCATGATCTGTAAACTTCTTTTTCTTATTTAGTATATCCTTCATAAATTTCACATAACTTGGCATTTGTTCTAAAGTTTCAACAAAAGAAATGTTTATCATTAACTTCTTAAGGATTTCCAAAAATTTTGTAAATTGTTTATCTTTATTCTTCTGCTTCAGTTTTTGAGGAAATAGAGGTAATTGTTTTTCTAAAGGGCCTTATGTTTGTTCATTTTTATTTTGGTCACTTTCCATTTCTTCCTTCTCTTCATCAACTTAAGTTTCTCTTTGGATCCTGGTTTCAACTTCTTTTCCACTTCATAATTGAATAGCTTTAATTTGCTCCTTATTTTAATTTTTTGGATTAACTTCCACCATACTCGGAAGAATTTCTAAAGGTCTGTTAATAAGTACAGTAACAATATATCCTAATTGATTTTTAATATTTCTAATAGTAGCCCCTTGATTCTGTATTTTATTTCCCACATTCAACATCACTTCTTCCATCGTCAACGCTTTTTCCTTTTGTGGGTTAGGATTGAAATTAAAACCCAAAGGAAAATAAGGTCAAA
>NW_018252191.1:0-817 GCF_001263595.1 Phalaenopsis equestris | reverse complement strand
GGATTAGCATAATCTTTTAAAGGTCTTTGTTGATTTTCATTAATTTGATTATCTAAGTTATTCGCCATCATTTAAATTTTTAATTTCTTTTTGTTATTTTCAAATTTTTATAATAGTATGTTCTAATTTTGAATTGTAAGGTACTAAACATTCAGATCCAATATTTTTTATAAACAAATATAATAAGCAAAGAAAAATATCTTAAAAATACTCTTAAATAAAAATGTATACTTCTTTTTTGGATTTTTTATTTTTTAAAATTTTTTTTATAGTTATATTATCTATAAATTTCCTAATTTACCAAATTTATTTAATTTATCATTTCCTTTCCCGACAACAGCGCCAAAAACTTAAACTCAAATTGTTATGGTATAGTTGTGCAAAATATATAGAGTTGACTCCACTATATTACGGTACCAAAAACTTGATGCTCTAAGAATAATTATGAAATTTAAGCAATTAATGTCGAGATTCTAAGCAAGTATACATATTGTTATCAAATAATAAAAAACTTTCTATTTAATTCCCGAATATCGATCCCACGGTGAAGGTTTGAATTTGAGATGATAAATTTACTAGAAAATTCACAGAAAATAAAAAAAAATTATTGTCACTAATTTCGATTTTCGAATGCTGAGATATTATCAAAAATAAATTATTTAACTATTAGCAAAACTGAAATGCAAAGTTTAAACAGTAACTACTAAACTATTTAACTATGTTTTTGTGATGAAAATTTCTTATGTGAAAAAGCTTATTTCCCACAACAATGAGATTTTGGGTGAAATGAGATGAGATAAAGGATTATAATATGTAT